>NC_054705.1:36017837-36140337 GCF_016097555.1 Gigantopelta aegis | reverse complement strand
GCGGTCTTACAAAGCATGTGACAGAACAACTTCCGGAACTTCGTGTTGAGCACGGAGTACAACAGGAAGTTCACTGACGCGTTGATCTGCACGAGCAGGTTCGTGCAGTTTCCCGCGATTTTCAAATCGTTCCTCCTCTCTGGGGAGAGCTTGACGTCTGCTAGTTCTATGTAACTACTGTACAGGAGAAGAACCGCTCCTGGAATCTGACATAGAAGAAACACGAGGACCACTGTGATTAGTATTTTAGTGATCTTCTGCTGCTCCCCCGAATAAGGATTGCAGCAGCTGGAATTTTTTGACAACAAGGTCACGGTCATTTGACGTCGTATCTGCACCGCCTTGAACACTGACTGGATGAGAAAGCCGTTGAAAATACAGAGAAGAATGAGCGGGATGAAGGTAAAAACACTGACGAAGAACCAATAGTATCCCATCTTATATCCGTACGTCATGGCGAATTCCGTGTACTCGGCCACCAGAAAGGGCGAGATGTCTGTCGTCTTTTCCGCAATCGTCATCTCGAACATCTCCGGGACGGTGCACGTTATGGCGGCAGCCGTGACGATGGCTATGACCACCTTGGCTCGCTTCACCGTGCAGAGTATCCTCCCTTTGAGCGGCAGGCAGACGCCGATGTAGCGCTCCACGGTGAAGGTGACGGTCAAAAGGACGGACACGTTGGCGGACATGTCGGTGAAGACGCGGCCGTATAGGAACCAGTGCATGTACACCTGGTTCTCGCTAAACGACTGATAGTGGACGAAGCTGAGGGTGAGGCTAAACACCAAGTACAGGATGTCGACGGCCGCCAGGGCTGTCATGTAGGAGTTCATGGACGACTTCATGCAGCGTCGAGTCAGAATCGCCATGTTGGTGACGTTACCCACGACGCCCAGACACACCACGATCGGGACCATCACCTTCTGAATCACAAATCGTGTCAGCTCCAGAGTCTCGGCGTTGCTAGGCAACACGTCGTGCGCGGTGGTGGCGTTCATTGCGGCCTCGTTGTCGACCAGGGTTACGGATTCCACGACGAAAAGGGCCTTTCTTGTGACGTCATTGATGGTGACGGTTCCATTTGTTTGACTCATGTCCAAGTTGAAGTCAAGTGTTAGTAATACTTTCGCTGAAAGAAAATACAACATGACGTAAACAAAACAGTATTTTAGTTAAATATCAGAATTCATTTGCTCGTTTCAAAAGGTTTTAAATTTATCGCGCGCGCACGCAAACACACACACACACACACACACACACACACACACACACACACACACACACACACCAATATAATTAAAATTAGCTCCACTATTACATGTGGATCTAAAGACAGCCAGTTGGAGCTCATATCAAAACCTTACTTGCACAATCCTGCCAGTGATTTAAAAATAAGTTGAAAACATTCCGAATTATCCTGAGGGTATACGACATGTTTCGTGTGAATTACGAATGCCTTATCACATGTTTTATTTTATAAAATAAATAATTTGTAATGTAAAACTGAAGACATAACCCCCCCGTACTTATTGTATGGTTCGCTGTACTGCGGCCACTAAAATAGACTCGCCACATTACTCCCAAATACGTTATAAGAGGCGAAGTGTGATTGGTCAATATTTAAATTATTATTTTACAGACGAAATGTTACCTGGACATTAGGGACTACGCAGTGTTGTTAGTTTTAAATCACTGGCAGGATTGTGCAAGTAAGGTTTTGATTGGTAGACATGAGCTCCAACTGGCTGTCTTTAGATCCACATGTAATAGTGGAGCTAATTTTAATTAGATTGACACACACACACACACATACAAACACATTACATACATACATACATACATACATACGTATATACATACATACAAGCATACAAACATAGAAACAAACACTCACACACACTCAGACAACCACATGGTACATACACACATACATACATACATACATACATACAGACATACAGCTACATACATTATTATAAACATTAGAATCCAACCAATGCTGAGGATACATTTACACTCTAAGAAGACAGCTGTCATTAACACTGAATACTGCAAAATCCTTTATTTTCGTGCTCTTACATTTTCGTGGTTTTATTGAAAAACATTATTTCGTTGAGTACTTAAATTCGTGGATCAAAATGATAATATCATAAAGTCATATTCGCATAATTTATATACAAGTAGTATGTTTTCGTGGTGTTCTTACATTCGTTGACTGCGTTAATCCACGAATTCCACGCAAATTGGACCACCACGAAAACAAATGGATTTCATAGTATTATAAATTTAATGTGCAATAAAAAGGGGAAATGAATGGAAAATCTTTTCTTTATATATATATATATATATATATATATATTCTTTATTGTCCCAGATATAGTGGGGCCCAAAGTATAGTCATATTATACCCCATATATATATATACATATATATATTATATATACAGGTATATAGACGTATCTATACGAAGAAATATTCTTTAATTCTCTAGGGCACTGACTTAAATTGAAGACAAATAGAGTAGTGAAAAGAAAAGAAATAGGAACGAAAGAAGGAACAGAGTTACTTATATGACAGGAGGCCCACATACCTAAATGCACTCTTCAAAGAGAAACAAAACCACATGTCGTAACATTTGGAGAATTGATTTAATATTGAATGGTGATCCCCGATAATTACCAAAATGTTGCATTGTTCACAATTCACTCTAGTCCATTGTGACACACCACCAAGGTCAAGGTCATCTGGACATAGGTGTGGCCTCCGCGTGTGTTGATGCCTGGCACCGTGCCCATTGAAGCAACCAGATACGGATCGTTGGTGGCCCAAACTTCTGCCAGCTCGGGCAGGGCAGGGCGTCGAACTCGTCCCATAGATGCTCAATTGGGTTCAAATGTCGATGACCACAAGGACATTAATGTTGTTGTTCTGTAGAAAGCCTGTTGTGAGACGTGCTGTGTGAATGTTGGAACTGCGTTGGCGTTGGCCATAACTGGAACGATGTGTGGCCGGAGGATCTGGTCTTGTAGCCCTGTGCAAGGTTGCCCTGCACGGGACCAGTCAGTTCTGCCAGTGTGTGAGATGGCTGCCCACACCATGACACTACCCCCGCCGAATCTGTCCACTTCCCTGCACGCAGTTTGCCGCATAAACGTTCACCACGTATACACGCACATCTTCCATCATGACGTCGGAGCAGAAATCGGGACTCGTCACCACACCTGTCTCCATCGCAGTTGAGGCCATTGTCGATGAATCACCACTGCAGTCGGAGTCGACGGTGTTGTGGTGTTAAGATGACACCTCGAACTGGACGGCTGGCACGAATTCCTACCTCATTAGGCGGTTCCGTATATCCTGCGCAAACCTGGTTATTGCTGCGGCTGTGGAGGTGGCATAGTCATCGTTCCCGATACCCGGATGTAGTGGTCCTGCCCGGGGGTATGACCCGTGGTCGACCGGATCTAGGAGGTCCACGTGTTGATCCATGTTGCTGGTAACGGTACAGTCTGGGAGATGGTGCTTGGGGACACATGGATGCCCTGGCAACGGCCGTTCTGGATTCGCCTGCGTCTAGTCGGCCGATGGCATTGTTTCTCTGCGGTTCACTGAGACGTGGCATGTCCTGGATTGTCACTGTCGCCAGATACAGAGGCCAGGCAAGCGAACACCCTGCACTTTTATACTGTCGGTGTTCATGTTGCACGTGCAGACAACGCACGTCCGTGGGACATGGTTGGCTGCGTTTTTGCGAATATTCACACATGGAATGTACACCGTGGTAATGTGTTTGGGACATGCCATGAACCCTATACTTTCACAAAGCACCCACAAGTCTACCAGAATGTACCCACATATAACGGAAGAGATTAAATTAAAGCATTATATTTGTTCTAAAATGTTAGTCTGAATTTTTTTTTCCAAGTCTATATTATCTTTAAGTCTCAATAAAATAGTGTTTTAAGTATTATATTTGTTCACGTTTGCCCATTCATTTATCTTTAGTTAAATACCATTGTGTTCATTACAATCGTATTAAATTAAAGAATATACCTTTCCATTTCAAATGTCTGTTGCATTATGCCATGCACAGCGTTAATACTTAAACATTTCTTTTTCATTTTCATACTGTAAATATTAATTATTAAAGCGGCAGTATCCGGAATATTTTTATTATTTAAGCATATAGAACAGAAAATCCAATTACGTTTGGTGCATATATGACGCCGCACTCCGCATTGGTTTCACTACGCTGGCTTATCCAAGTCAAAAACAAAGCCAGTATTTTGAAAGTGGGACACTTTTGACGGGCTCCTACCGATCTCGGTTTTCATTGGCTTATCACAAGTGTGGAATTCCCCAACAAGAGATCACGTGAGATGTCGCAATTTTTGAACAAATTTAACTGTCTTGATTGAGGGGTCGTCTCATATCTCCAAAACATATTTATATCCATAGAGGTATGGTACAACGCCTTTCCAGTTGTCGGTGGGTGGGGGATTTGCCTTGAACTTTTGACAGTGGCCAGCTGTTGGCATACGTGTCACATGTAAGGGGGTGTTACTAATTACGTAACGATCTAGGGGTAGAGGAAGAGGGTACTGTGTTCGATTTACGTAACATTTTTCAAGACTATATGTTATTTTTATTCATTACTTATACCTAAACAGGTGTATTTTGGAAATGCGCGTTCAGTCTAGGATCGATCCCCATCGGCGGGTATATAAAAGAACATGGTATGTGATATCCTGTCTGTGGGATGGTACATATAAACGATCCCTTGCTAAATAGAAATGTAGTGGGTTTCCAAGGCGCGTGTGCAGGGATTTCAGCGGGGTTGGGGTTATAGACTGTGTTGAGCGAAGTTTATATGGGACCATGATCCCCCAGAAAATACATTTCATTTTTTTTTAAGCTTGGGCAAGTAAGGGTTTCGACCTCCAATACCCTCCCCCTGCACATGCACCCGATTCCTCTCTAAGATTATATGTCAAAATTACCAAATGTTAGGCATCCAACAGCAGATGGAAGGAAGGATAGGATATGTTTTATTTAACGACGCACTCAACACATTTTATTTACGGTTGTACGGCGTCGGATGATTATTAAATCAATATGCTCTAACTTTGATGTCGTTAACACCCCCCCCCCCCCCCCCAACTTTACCCTTTCCAAACGAAAGAATATTTATTTGAATTTGTCGATTTTAACACGTAAAATTAAGAAGTGAAAACGTTCATTGTCTACTTTAGTATATTTTATTTAAAAATATATATATACATGATTAATGTGTTACTAGTATACAAACTAAACTTTGAAAGTTCTACTAACACTTTACAAAATATTAATTCTGAAACAGGAAGGTACGATTGTCGATAATACGTTGTCAAGATCAAACCGGTTTTAACGAAAGACTAGTACCGTATCTTCAACAGAACGTTCTTCGTACAGCGCAAGATTTTTCTTTTAATTTTTTGAGACGAACCCTACAATTTGAAATCGGCAAACGTACGTGTTAACTGAAACTGACAACAGGCTGTTGTTTGTGCTTTGCCGAGCTATGGCGGCACAAGCGACGAATCGAGCGTATACTTTTGACGATCTCCGTTCATAACGAACACACACGAGTTTTTTAAAAGTGCATTTGATCTTGTAACCGGCCTCGGTGGCGTCGTGGCAGGCCATCGGTCTACAGGCGGGTAGGTACTGGGTTCGGATCCCAGTCGAGGCATGGGATTGTTAATCCAGATACCGACTCCAAACATTGAGTGAGTGCTCCGCAAGCCTCAGTGGGTAGGTGTAAACCACTTGCACCGACCAGTGATCCGTAACTGGTTCAACAAAGGCCATGGTTTGTGCTATCCTGCCTGTGGGAAGCGCAAATAAAAGATCCCTTGCTGCTAATCGGAAAGAGTAGCCCATGTAGTGGCGACAGCGGGTTTCCTCTCAAAATCTGTGTGGTCCTGAACCATATGTCTGACGCCATATAACCGTAAATAAAATGTGTTGAGTGCGTCGTTAAATAAAACACTTCTTTCTTTGATCTTGTATTTCATATTTGTACATGATGTTATAATATGGTAATCAGACATTGTAACTTTAACCAATTTATAAAATCGTTTTTATATTTCTTTACTAAAACAAACATTATAATAATGATATTAAAATGAATTATAGTTTCTGTTTGAGTAAATATCCAATCTGTTACTGCTTCCCATTGAGTGTGTACCTTATCGCAATCGAAAAATATATGTTGTATTGTTTCAGGAAAATTATTACAGAAGCTACATAATATATAAGAGATTCATTGTCGCTAAATGCATACTGTCACGGATTTAAGGACCTTATTTCTCAAAAGATGGATAATAAATAAAAATTGCATTAATTGTTGAAAACCAAATCTAGCTATCGCATCATATTAACTGAACCATGATGGAGTGAAATCCATGTCATCCCTCTCGGCAATTTTAGTTTTTGAATTATGGACCATTGCCATAATTCAATTATTTTTACAAAATGTCATTCATAAATGGAGTAAGGTGGTTATGAAGATGGGTGAATAAAGTACATTTAGGGACAAATAAAATTATTTTTGTTTAGGTAATACTTTGTTAGACCATTAAATAGGTCAGTGGTATATGACAATATGCCTTTAAATAGGTCAGTGGTATGTGACAATATGCCTTTAATCTTGTATAGAAAAATATTAGTAGTTAATGTTTTGCAGTAATCTATACTGAAACCATCGAAGGCTAGAATCTTTCGCACATCAAAAAAACTAATCTTTTCTAATGGTAAAATAAAAAATAAACAATATGGAAAACAAATCTTACTTACCAATCAGTTCTTTGTTTTTTTCTTAAATACGTCTTAAATACGTGGTCGCTGCTTCGACAACTTACTCGTGAATTTACACCCAGTATCACACACACACGTCATTCGTTTATGGATACAATAAAGAAACAGCAGAGACGAAAAAAGGACACTGGCGGAAACATAATAGTCTGATGTAAGAAGAACCGTTATTCCAAAAAGTAATTACCAAAAGACCAGGAGATGAAGGTCAGCGAAAGCTTAGGCTGACAATGATCAAGTTGCAGGCTAATTACAGTTTCTGAATGAGAGACACGATGTGATAGAGACAAGAAGTCAGCAAGACATACCCGGAGAAAGAGGGATAGTGGCAGAGATAAGAGATAAAAAGATACGCCGAGAGAACAAAAAGGAAGACAGACCGCGAGAAAAGTAGAGACGACATGCAGAGGCAGAGTGTGTGTGTGTGTGTGTGTGTGTGTGTGTGAGAGAGAAGAAAGAGAGAGGGGGGGGGGGGGGTATATATAATATATATATATATATATATATATATATATATATGAAGAGTTCAGGCGCAAAACGCGATATATCCATTTTTCATTTTCAGTAATTTTGATGGAAAAAAAAACCCCGGGATTTACCCAATACAATTTCATAAGGATCAATCACGTTTTGCAGCAAATCATCGGGCCTGCGATTAGACCTTACTGACATACAATAATGGCTTTATATCGCGTTTTGCGCCTGAACTCTTCATATATATATATATATATATATATATAGAGAGAGAGAGAGAGAGAGAGAGAGAGAGAGAGAGAGAGAGAGAGAGAGAGAGAGAGAGAGAGAGAGAGAGAGAGAGAGAGAGAGAGAGAGAGAGAGCAGATGAAGATGAGTGTGTGTGTGTGTGTGTGTGTGTGTGTGAGTGAGTGAGTGAGTGAGTGAGAGAGAGCGAGCGAGTGAGTGAGAGAGATAGAACGAGATAATAATGGTAGGGAGAAATAATAAGGAAAGAGGGGAGAGAAAGACAGAGAGAGAGTAAGGGAGAGAGAAAAACGGATGGAGGGAGCTCATTAGCTATTGGATTCAGAAAAGGATCGACTCCGTGTCTCGGGTTATAACAAGTCTGTGTTTTCAACGAGATCGATATATCATAGGTGACGAAATGTAAAATCCGTGCTTAGGCAGGATCTCTCTCTCTCTCTCTCTCTCTCTCTCTCTCTCTCTCTCTCTCTCTCTCTCTCTCTCTGTGTGTGTGTATCTCTGTCTCTCCGTCTCTATTTGTGTGTCTCTCTCTGTCTCTGTCTCTATGGCAATGACTGGCAGAATGCAAAGTTGGTAATTCTGACACGTAGTTTTCAGAGGAAACCTGTTACATTTTCCAATTAGCAGCAAGGGGTCCTTTAGATGCACAAACCACAACCTTTGATATACCAGTCGTGAGGTACTGATTGGGACGAGATAAAAGAAAAATCAAAAGGGTCAGCCGAAGAGATTCGAACGTACTGCGACCCAAATACCTCAGGCGAGAGCTCTACCGACTGAGTTAAATCCCGCCCCCGTATATAAATGACAGAGAGTACAATGAGACCTGTTAGAGGCGCAGACACTAGTTTTATCCCGTAAAAAATGGACACTAAGTTTAGTTAATTTACAAACCTGTAACTCATTTGGATAAAGTTACAATAGAGTGAAAGAAGAGTCTGTGACGTCAAAACAGGAAATATCCATAAAAATAGACTAGAACTCTGCTCAATAAACCGCTACTTCTCAGACGCACGTGCGTTTTAAAAAATATGAAAAATGCGATTTTTGGTGCTACAAACACCAGGTTGATCAGAAACACTACGGTTCTACGGACATGGATAATCTAAAGAATAAAATGTAAGTAATGTTTGATTTCAGTGATTATAAACGGCTTTAATAGTGACAAAATATGCTGTAGTGTTTAAAAACTAGGGTCTGTCCCTTTAAAAGGCCACATTTTTTTAATTCTTCCAAATCATCTCATATAGTACAAACTGACCTGTACTAGGCAGCCACCTGTGTTAAAAGGACACTTTTTGACACTCCATTTGCTGGCTGCTCAACACAGATTTAACTGTAATTCCTTTTTGTTTTGTTTTTGTGTGTGTGTTGTTTTTTTTTTTTTATCAAAGATTAAAAATAGATTTCACATGCTGTTCAAATCTGCGGTAGTCCAGATTTCCTACAAACATTCGCGATAAGGCACGTTTACAGTACAATGTATAACAGTACTTACAATTAGACCAATTCTGACTTCCTGGTTAAAAGTTAACTAAAAGTAGGTTGTAGACGTCATATTTATCGCTGTGTCATTTTCACTGCAATGGTACTTCATGTTTATTTGTGTTCTTGGATTAGTGATTACGTTCGCTTCGTTAATGATACTGACGTTCATACTACCGAATACGGAATCTTTCTTGGATAATGTTTTGACTTGTCATATAGGCAATGTTATCTGTGAACGCGATACGTCACTGCACGTGTTTTTCGGTACCACTAAAATTCACTGCAACGAGATGGTTGACATGGAAATGACGATGTCGAAACCAGTTGTAAAATATTCTTCTGCCGTCTCGGTAAGTACTGAAAATAATAATAATAATAATAATAATAATATTAATAATAAACACAAACTAAACAGAACAGAACAGAACAGAAAAAAAAAAAAAAAAAATAATAACAATAATTATTATAATAATAATAATTACAACAAAACAAAACAAAACAGCTAGAAATAATAATAAACAAAACAAAGTTAAAGTTTGTTTTGTTTAACGACATCACTTGAGGATATTAATTAATCACCGGCTATTGGATGTCAAACATTTGGTAATTCTGACACGTAGTCATCAGAGGAAATCCCACTACATTTTCCACTTGGCAGCAAAGGATCTTTTATAGGCAATTGCTCACACAGACAGGAAAACACATAACCGACCACGGCTTTTGACCAGGTAAGATGCACTGGTTCAAAATTCGGTTGAATGGATCTATCGAGGTGCTTTGATCCTGCGACGCGAGCAATCAGGCGAGCGCTCAACCCACTAGGCTAAAACCTGTCCCAACAAACAAACACAAAACAAAAAGCAAAAAACACCACACACTAAAAACTACCCATAATATCACAATTATACTAGTATCCATAAAATATGTAACATATCCGCCGATAACGTAGACTGACGTTGATCGACGCAGACCAAAGAAATAATTTATAGAACCATAAGCGTAAAGGCTCCAGTTTTTGTAGAGGTGCGGAGGGGGTAGGTCGATTTTTGCCCGAATTGAACGAAAATGTCTAAATTTTCCTATTTGCATTACTACCAAACGTCAAAACTATGGGCGGGACTAGCCCGAGTACTCTGACTGTAAGAGAGCTCGGCGATCTATTTCGAGACTGGGCGAATCCGCCTTGTGCAGCAGTTACAGGGGTCATCTCATAAGAGGAGGCAGTACGTAGCACATACTTTTGCCGTATCCTGTCGATAACACCCCAAATGTATCCTTCAAATTCAAAATGGAATCAATAATGTGTAATTGTTTTGGTTTAATGACGTAATGAAATCCAAATTCATCCAAAACGGCATTAGCCAACTCTTCCATGTTGTAACTTCGCTTGATATGAGACGGCCCCTGTAACTGCTGCACAAGGCGGAATCGCCCAGTGCGCGATCACGTGGTCTACGTCTCGAAATAGATCGCCGAGCTTTGCAATTGTTGCGACGGAGTGTCACGAAGCGTAGCTGAATGTGGGTGCTGTCGGGTTTCTTTCTGTAGTATGTGTATTAGTGATTAATATGTGGATTTTTTTTGTATCATTTAACTCGAAAATGATTGATGTAAAGGTATTTGACGTCAAACATAGGATTGTTGTGGTATTAGAGCGGGACTCGTTGCCTACCGTTTGGTAGTCAGGAATTGCCAAAAAAAGACATAGGTTGGTCTCTGACTGTAATGAGAGCGTGTTTATGTCCAAATGTCCGTCTAGCTCTCTTACAGTCAAGAGTACTCGGGCTAGGGCGGGACGTAACCCATCTTCATAAATCAAGGCTAATATTCGTTCCTCGTATTCAGCCTTGATACATGTAGTCAAGTTTACTGATATCCACTACTAGCGCCCTCTATTGGAAGAAAATTTGTAACACCGATTATGTCCCTTACACGATGACATCGTTGACCAATCACAGCATCGGTAACATGTGACAATCTTGAAAGCAATATCAAAAATTAACCGCCGGACGCTGACGCTGTCATCTTTGTTTACAATAACAAGGGAATCTATAAGGAGCGTTGCGATTCGTTGCAATCAGATCTCATCGCATCCAATGAAATTTATGCATTTTGTGGCACGATTTCTGACTACATGTATCAAGGCTGAATACGAGGAACGAATATTAGCCTTGATTTATGAAGATGGACGTAACCCAGAGGTAAAGCGCTCGTTTGATGACGGTGTCTGTATAGAATCGATCCCCGTCGGTGAGCCCATTGGGCTGTTTCTTGTTCCAGCCAGTGCACCACGACTGGTTTATCAAAGACCGTGGTATGTGCTATCCTGTGAGTGGAATGATGCGTACACAAGATACCTTGCTACTAATGGAGAAATGTAGCTGGTTTTCTTGTGTTTCTCCGGGTCACTAACTGTTTTTATTATCGAGATCCTGAAATGAGCCAGGATGACAACTTGTGGAAATAAAAACCAGAAAGGTTGACGTATAAAATTAAACCATCAAATGTTCACTCTATACCTCAACATTAAATAAACTAATTTAGGCCTTGACACTATGTTTAGTTTGGTTCCCTCCCATTCTGCCTACAACCTACTTTGCCTACACCCATTTTGCCTACAACCCAGTATGCCTACACTCAATTTGCCTACAGTGTGTAAAAGTGACATCCCCAGTTCATAGTGGGACAATCCCTATTATTTTGTGTCTCAAACCAATATAAAAATATTGTATTACATAAACAATTAAGATTATAATGAACATAAGTAATGCAATTGGGGCTTAGTTGCGCAAAGGTGATTTCATGGTCTTTATGGTGATTAGTATTAGTCCAATGATCCCATACTGTGATCTTTAATATGTGATCAAAGTGAAATGGCCTTCATGATTCTTTGATATAGGATTAAAGTTCAACTTTGTACAAAATATTTGTTTAATATTTGTGAGGTCATTTTATAGTTTACTTGTTTTTGTTGTGTAATGTTAATCGTTTTAATACTAAAATATGTGTTTGTCATATTATATTGTCATTTTATTTTTATACATAGGGACCATACATGGAATGCTCCACTTTTAACTGGGGATGGCATCTTTTCATACTGAGTGTAGGCAAAGTGGATTGTAGGCAAACTGAGTGTAGGCAAAGTGGGTTGTAGGTAAAATGGGAGGACACCTTTATTTTTAACTCGGTGGCCGGTGGGCTACTAGGTTATAAAATCTAGTAGCCCTCAGTACAAATTGGTAGCCCCATAACTTAAAAAAGGGGGGGGGGGGGGGGGGGGAAAATAATCATTTATTTTTATTTAAACATGGTTTTAGAGTGATGTTTTTTTTAAAATCATGAGCAATATTTTGTAAAATATACACTTATGAAAACTTTATGATAGCCCTTAATGAACGATAACGTGTTTAGTTTAATCATTAAACAGAATTTGGGGAAATATTTAAAACTACGACATTGATATGTGACAGAATGAAGTGTCACATATGTGACATTATATACTCTTCAAAAAAAGAAACGCAAAAGGGTACAAATGGGTTATAACTCCGATTTTATGTTTCCTACCGGTTCATGCTTTGTGAATATAAGGTCATTGCATGTCCCAAACACATTCCCACGGTTACATTCGATAAAACGCAGCTACTGTACAATAAAGTTCCAAAATGTGAATATTCGCAAAAACGCAGCCACGTGCAAACCATGTCACCACTGCACGTGCGTTGTCTGCACGTGCAACATGAACACCGACAGTATAAAAGTGCAGGGTGTTCGCTTGCCTGGCCTCTGTATCTGGCCGACAGTTGACAATCCAGGACATGCCACGTCTCAGTGAACCGCAGAGAAACAATGCCATCGGCCGACTAGACGCAGGCGAATCCAGAACGGCCGTTGCCAGGGCATTCCATGTGTCCCCAAGCACCATCTCCAGACTGTGGGACCGTTACCAGCAACATGGATCAACACGTGACCTCCCTAGATCCGGTCGACCACGGGTCACTACCCCCGGGCAGGACCGCTACATCCGGGTACGCCACCTTCGGGAACGATTGACTACTGCCACCTCCACAGCCGCAGCAATACCAGGTTTGCGCAGGATATCCGACCAGACCGTACGGAACCGCCTACGTGAGGTAGGAATTCGTGCCAGACGTCCAGTTCGAGGTGTCATCTTAACACCACAACACCGTCGACTCCGACTGCAGTGGTGCCAGATTCATCGACAATGGCCTCAACTGCGATGGAGACAGGTGTGGTTCAGTGACGAGTCCCGATTTCTGCTCCGACGTCATGATGGAAGATGTCGCGTGTATAGGCGTCGTGGTGAACGTTATGCGGCAAACTGCGTGCAGGAAGTGGACAGATTCGGCGGGGGTAGTGTCATGGTGTGGGCAGCCATCTCACACACTGGCAGAACTGACCTGGTCCACGTGCAGGGCAACCTGAATGCACAGGGCTACATTGACCAGATCCTCCGGCCACACATCGTTCCAGTTATGGCCAACGCCAACGCAGTGTTCCAACATGACAACGCCAGGCCTCACACAGCACGTCTCACAACGGCTTTCCTACAGAACAACAACATTAATGTCCTTCCTTGGCCATCGATATCACCGGATTTGAACCCAATTGAGCATCTATGGGACGAGTTGGACCGACGCCTCCGACAGCGACAACCACAGCCCCAGACCCTGCCCGAGCTGGCAGCAGCCTTGCAGGCCGAGTGGGCCACCATCCCCCGGGACGTCATCCGTACTCTGGTTGCTTCAATGGGCAGGCGGTGCCAGGCAGTTGTCAACACACGCGGAGGCCACACCCGATATTGACTCCAGATGACCTTGACCTTGGTGGTGTGTCCTATCACTTACTCACAATGGACTAGAGTGAATTGTGAACAATCCTGCAACATTTGGTAATTATCGGACTCACCATTCAATAATTAAATCAATTCTCCAAATGTTACGACAATGTGGTTTTGCGTTTCTTCTTTTGAAGAGTATATATATGGAAAAAAAAAAAAAAAAAAAAAAAAAAAATTATAATAATAATAATAATAATCCCTACCTAATAATAATAATAATAGTAATAATAATCCCTACTTACCCACATTTGAAACTACTGATCGGAAATGGACAAAACAAACTATTTTTAAGGATGGCCTCTAATTTTGTCAAAGGAAGGGTAAATATGGTACGAATATATGTTTGGGTTTGTTTTTTATAAAACACCCCAGACTACCGCTGAGGTCGAGCCCTGTAATTGGTTTAGGATATTTGCATCAAGTTAAAGGCATGTTTGTGTAAATGATATTTTATTTAGTTCCATATTTCAAAGACGTATGAAGTTACCAAATCGAAACACAAATCGTTTTTTCATTAACCAGCCTGCGTAGCTCAGTCGGTAGAGCATCAGACTTTTAATCTGAGGGTCTAGGGTTCGAGTCCCTACGTGGGCTAGACTTTTTTTTTTTTTTTATTCCAAAATATTATTGTGATTTTGTATTGTCCCTACAGTTTATAACATCTTATTGGTTCTTAAAAATACAACAAAAAAGTAAATACTTTTTTAAAATCTTATTCCGCAATCAAAACAGTTTTCCGTTTTGTCCTTTCAGAATTATCGTTATGTCCTGCTCATGATTGACCCGGATGCTCCTTTTCCGTGCGCGCCCCCTGGTGTTACAATCAGCGATCACATACATTATGCAGCTGTCGTTAGAGCTGTGAGTATCTCTTCATTCTCTTATTTAGTTATAATAAATAGATTTGTAAATCTGACAGGTTTGTAAATGTGACAGCTTCAGAAAATGTAAAAAAAAATGTTTAAGTTCTTCAGCCCATTTGTTTGTAAGTCGTTTTAATAAACAGAAGTAGAAGGGGGCGGACGTAGACCAGTGGTATGTCACTTGATGTGCGCTTGATGTGCGGTCGGTTTAGGATCGATCCCCGTCAGTGGGTCTATTGAGCCATTTCTCGTTCTGCCCAGTGCACCGCGACTGGTATATCAAAGACCGTGGTATGTGCTATCCTGTCTGTGGGATGGTGCATATAAAAGATCCCTAGCTACTAATGGAAAAATGTAGCGGGTTTCCTCTCTAAGACTATATGTCAAAATTACCAAATGTTTGATAGCCGATGATTAATAAATCAATGTGCTCTAGTGGTGACGTTAAACAAAACACACTTTAATAATAAGACCTCGTCGTTTAAGGGGAACAATGTCAAAGTTGCAGTAATGGCGGTTCCAGCCAAATATATTTAACATATTTTTTCTTTAAAACATAAAGTTTATACTTTCAGCTATATGCCTATAAAAAATTACAACCAGATAATTCCATTTACTAGCAGAAAAAAAAAAAATTGGGAATTTTTTAGAGTTTGTCACACGCATTACCTAGTGACGTCACTGTTTTATGCGTACACATTCAACACATTAAGTTTACCCAAAATGTTGTGCGGTCTACTAACAAAAGAAACAAACATGGTAACCATGTAATATTTAGCCACAATTTATTCGGAAAACCCCTCTCGTCGTCCAGTGCAAGCCTTTTTTATAATTATTATTCTAGAGTTAATTATTGAAAAATTGTGCGTGAACTCGAATAGAAATAGAAGATAATAAACGAGTTACCAGTTATTATCAAATTTATGTTATAAGTGAAATAATTTTCACTTGTCACGAGCTTTAGCGATTGACAAATGAAAATTATTCCATGAGGGACAATTTGTAGTTGTATTAGAAATGATTGTGAAAATAACGGAATATTGTAGTTTAAACTTTGACGTAGGACCTTTAAGGCGAGCTGTTACTTTGGCTCTCCATTACTCTCCAGAGAAGTTCAAGAATATTCATTTTTTATCTCCCCTTAGCATGTAAATTAAAAAAAAAACCCTAAAAATCCAAAAGATCGAGGCCTAAATAATAAAGTTTTTCCCTAATTCTTTAAAAAAAAAAAAAGAAAAAAAAAGTGGTAGTCATTGAATTAGAACACTTTGCATTTTATTAATTTAAATAATCACTTTACAGAAAATGACCGTATGCACAGAAATTACATTAATAATTATTAAAGGTAGAAATTACCAAATAAAATTAATAATAATACTAAATGATACAAAAGAAATCATGACCGTAACTAGAGGGGATACGTGGGCAGGGGGTGGGTTGTCCTTTAGAAAATATGAAAACGTTCCCTTATTTAGTTTAGAAATGGTGGGTCGAATTTACAAAGCCTGTTTATGTCTCACACGCGTGGAACTACATACATTTACAATGCTTAAACACCTGTTTATGTCTCACACGCGTGTAACTACATACATTTACAACGCTTAAACACCTGTTTCACACACGCGTGTAACTACATACATTTACAACGCTTAAACACCTGTTTATGTCTCACACGCGTGTAACTAAATACATTTACAACGCTTAAACACCGACGTTTAAGAAAAACAGGCTTCGTAAATTCGACCCAGCTAGAAAAGAGAAGAAGAAGAAGTTTGTTTTTTGTTTAACGACACCATTAGAGCACATTGATTTATTAATCATAGGCTATTGGATGTCAAAAATACGGTAATTTTGACAGTCATAGAGATGAAACCCCGCTACTTTTTTCCATTAGTAGCAAGGGATCGTTTATATGCACCATCCCACAGACAGTATAGTACATACCACGGCCTTTGGTATACCAGTCGTGGTTCACTGGGCAGAACGAGAAATAGCCCAATGGGCCCACCGATGGGAATCGATCTTAGACCGACCGCGCATCAAGCGCGTTTTTCCACTGGGCTACGTCCCGCCTTTAGCTAGAAAAAAAGCTTATATTATTTTGTCAAGAGGTATTTTTCTAAATAACCCCACCCTGCTATTTTAGGGTAGGTACATCCCTGGTACCCGAATGTAGTCTAACAATTACAATTAGCAAGTTTTAAGTGAAGTGACGACATATGGTTAGTAGGGTTAGACAAAAAAAATACTAAAACAATTTTGTGAATTTTTTTTCTTCTTTATAATTATGAATATTAGCGAAAATCAAGTTACTAAATGACTGATACCCTATAACCGGATTTCTCGCTCCAGCCAGTGCACACGACTGGTACATCAGAGGCCGTGGTATGTGCTATCCTGTCTATGGGATGGTGCATATAAAAGATCCCTTGCTGCAAATGCTTGGTGGATCCATTCACTTGATTGGGTTTTTTTTTTCTCTCGTTCCAACTGGTCAAAGGTGGTGGTGTGTGCTTTCCTGGATGTGAGGAAAAGGCATATACAAGATATCTTGCTACTAATCGAAAAAAAAAAAAATGTAGCGGGTTTCCTCTCTAAGACTTATGTCAGACGTACCAAATATTTGACATCCAATAGCCGATGATTGATTAATCAATGTGCTCTAGTGGTGTCGTTAAAATTTAACTTTATATTTCCAAATAAACACAGCTTATTGCTTAGAATGCTTGAAACCTTAGTGGTATATGAGCATCTCGAAACCTTAGTGGTGTATGAGCATCTCGAAACCTTAGTGGTATATGAGCATCTCGAAACCTTAGTGGTATATGAGCATCTCGAAACCTTAGTGGTATATGAGCATCTCGAAACCTTAGTGGTATATGAGCATCTCGAAACCTTAGTGGTATATGAGCATCTCGAAAACTTAGTGGTATATGAGCATCTCGAAACCTTAGTGGTATATGAGCATCTCGAAACCTTAGTGGTATATGAGCATCTCGAAACCTTAGTGGTATATGAGCATCTCGAAACCTTAGTGGTATATGAGCATCTCGAAACCGTAGTGGTATATGAGCATCTCGAAACCTTAGTGGTATATGAGCATCTCGAAACCTTAGTGGTATATGAGCATCTCGAAACCTTAGTGGTATATGAGCATCTCGAAACCTTAGTGGTATATGAGCATGTCAAAATATATTGCGCTTATTGTTTAGAATATTAGTTTCTGCATATTGAATGTGTTTCTGGTCGTCAGATTGTTTGTAGTTGCTCATATTTCATCATTTTAATATAAAATCTTTCAAACGTCCATTATTTGGAGGTAGAATACAAATTGGACTACTATAAACACTTTTAGTCAGAAACATGGATGGAAACTCAGTATATAGTCCCTTTAAGTGAAAACTATTGAAGAAAAAAACCTACAAGCCATGTTTGATTACTTCCAACGCTAATATGAAAGGTATCCCAATAAAAGAATAAAATATAATAAAATATAATTTAAAAAATAATAATAATAATAATAAAAATAAAAATAAAATTTAAAAAAATATTTTAAAAAATAAATAAAAATAAAAATTAAATTAAATTAAAAAAAAAAAAAATGTAAAAAAATATTTTAAAAAATAAATAAAAATAAAAATAAAACAAAATAAAATAAAATAAAATAAAATATAAAACAAAATATAAAAAATTTAAATCAAATTAATAAAAATACTACTAAAAACAAAAAATAGTAACACTTAAAAATATATAAACAGCCAACAAAATATATCATTTTGAATATTTATTCTACTATAGCACAAAATAATAAATAATAAACACTTCGGACAAAACACAATAGCACTTTCAGATGCACATATAGTCACTAATTACAAGTCTCCGTTATCGTACGGTCACATCGAAAGTTTTCTGACAAACAGAACAGACCTGAACAGAACACATCCTTCTAATAACTCAAGTCTGCAAACAACGTCAAAAGCATTCTCTCCCAGACAAAACTTCTGTTACGATATCACAGTTTTTATCCAGGTTTGCGCGGGTGAACGATCGATGGACGGAAATTATGTTCGAAAAGTTAATTAGTTCGTTCAAAACAGACATGACCACCTGAGCTGATCTGAATCGGCCATGTTGCACACGAGAACAGACGACTTCCGGTTTGACGCGACCTTCCTCTGGCTGAACCAGCGCACGAGCTTGGCCCCTAATCCTTTCGTCATCCTGACCTTCTTGACTGACCTCATGTTGACCTTCTCGTCTGACGCGTCAGCCACGTTCTTCGAAACACTGACAGAGTTGTCGGACCTGGAAACCTGCGACCACTGCCTCTCGTCCGTCTGCTGACAGATACACACGTTGTGGTGACGTATACACACGATCAGCTGGTCTTCCGTCGGTAGCGAAGAGTCGTTGTCGACGTCATCACAGAGGAAAGCTGTGTCCAGGGGACTTAACTCTTGGTCAAAATCGCTGCTGACGTCGCTGCAGTCGGCATCCGAGCAGCTTCCTTCGCTGCCAATGACGGTGAGGTCGATCAGCGAACACTGGAAATAGCAGCCATCTTGCCACGGGATGGAGTCGGTGGATTCGATACTCGTGTTACTTTTCTTGGAATAGGAAGACATTTTTCTTGGCAAAAATATGACAGTGATCGTAAAGTGAAATATAAACTGATGAGACTGATGATAAGTGTGGTGATAGCTGTGAACAGTGTTCAGGTATATATATTATGGTCACGCGACTGGCAGGTTCCACTCGGGTGACGAGCGAGGCATGTCACCCGGATGTGATTGTTTTCACGACGAGGCGACACAAGACATTGAGGTGGTTAATTACCAATCTGATAGAAATAACCGCGTTCACGGGTCATTAGATTTTAGAGACGGGCGTAACAAAGTTGAAACAAAAAATGAAGGTGATTGTTATGAAAGCAACAAGGATTTAGACAGTGTTTAATTGTTAAAAACATACTTAAATTACAAATTGAGATTTTCAAACACATGGAAAGGGAGAAAAAGGGTAACGAAGAACCAAAAAGGTCACACGACAATGGCCTCATGTATTATAATAAAAGTTTACTATTTAGCCAATACTTAACACTAAGCCATAGCTCGAAATCACCCCTCCCCTTTCCCTGTTATGCACGGAACTCTCTGGCGAAGTCAGAGGTTGTTCCCACAACAGGCGTGCTTGAACAGTTATCTGCTGGAAGCATGCCAAATATTACCTCCCCCACCCCCACCCCCATACACACACAGTTTACTATTATAAACATTTGAATACCCTTTTGCATAAATCAAAAAAAAAAAAAAATTGTAAGTAAATTTTATTTAACAATAAAATTCAGTATTTTAATCTAATAATTTATATAAACCATTTTTTCACCTTTCGTACAATTCCCGTCATCGTTCCTGACAGTCATAGCTGAGGGGCCGGGATTTAGTTCAATCGGTTAAGTGCTTGCTTGAGGTGCTTGCGTCGTAGGGTCGAACCACCTCAGTGGATCCATTTAACTCTCTCTCTCTCTCTCTCTCTCTCTCTCTCTCTCTCTCTCTCTCTCTCTCTCTCTCTCTCTCTCTCTCTCTCTCTCTCTCTCTCTCTCTCTCGCTTTCCAACCAGTGCACCACAACTGGACAAAGGCCGTGGTATGTGTTTTTCTGTCTGTGAGAAAGTACATATAAAAGATATCTTATTGCATTAGGAAAAATGTAGCAGGTTTCCTGATGACTACATGTCAGAGTTACTAAATGTTTGACATCCAATAGCCGATGATTAATTAAACAATGTGCTCTAGTGGTGTCGTTAAACGAAACAAACTATTTCCTGACAGTCATTTGTGGACTTAAATATATAAATACATACATATACAGTTTAAAGTACTGCATTTAAAGGGGCACTCTGAAGTTTATTTTTTCTATTCAACTTGTTATAAATACACACACACATATATATATATATATATATATATATATATATATATATATATATATATATATATATATATATATAATGTTTTATTTAACGACGCACTCAACACATTTTATTTACGGTTATATGGCGTCAGACATATGGTTAAGGACCACACAGATTTTTGGGAGGAAACCCGCTGTCGCCACTACATGGGCTACTCTTCCGATTAGCAGCAAGGGATCTTTTATTTGCGCTTCCCACAGGCAGGATAGCACAAACCATGGCCTTTGTTGAACCAGTTGTGGATCACTGGTCGGTGCAAGTGGTTTACACCTACCCATTGAGCCTTGCGGAGCACTCACTCAGGGTTTGGAGTCGGTATCTGGATTAAAAATCCCATGCCACGACTGGGATCCGAACCCAGTACCTACCAGCCTGTATACCGATAGCCTGCCACGACGCCACCGAGGCCGGTGTATGTATTTAAATACACCTATTTCGTAAACAATTGGGGTTTTTTCTTTCTTCAACATATGAGATTTTCAAACACAAGAAAAGGGAGAAAATGGGTAATGAAGAACCGAAAAGGGTATTAAAACAATGACCGTATATTATACAGTTTAAAGTTGTGCATTTAAAGTCGCATTCTCAAGTTTAATATTTCTGTTCAACTTGTTATGATTATATATTTAAATACGTCTATTTCGTAAACAATGTGCTGTTATTATTGTTAACCGGCCTCGGTGGTGTCGTGGTTAATCCATCGGACATAAGGCTGGTATGTACAGGATTCGCAGCATGGTCCCGGCTCCCACCCAGAACGTGTTTTTAACGACTCAATGGGTAAATGTAAGACCACTACACACACTCTCTCTCTCTCTCTCTCTCTCTCTCTCTCTCTCGTCTCTCTCTTCTCTCTCTCTCTCTCTCTCTCTCTCTCTCTCTCTCTCTCTCACATTAAACCCACAGACCACATAGCTGAAGGGGCGAGATTTAGCTCAATCGGTTAAGTGCTCGCCTGAGGTGTTTGCGTCACAGGATCGAAACACCTCAGTGGATCCATAGAACTGATTGTTTTTTTGTTTTTTTCTTCTTCCAACCAGTGCACCACAACTGGTCAAAGGCCGTGGTATGTGCTTTCCTGTCTGTGTGAAAGTACGTATAAAATATCCCTTGTTGCATTAGGAACAATGTAGCAGGTTTCCTCTGATGACTACGTGTCAGAATTACCAAATGTTTTGACATCCAATAGCCGATGATTAATTAATCAATGTGTTCCTGTGATGTCGTTAAAAAACACACACTTTAACGTGTCAAAATTAGCAAATATGTTACATCCATTTTTCGATAATTAATAAATCAAAGTGCTTTAGTGGTGTCGTTAAACAAAACAGGTACGTGTGCAGGAATTTTAGCGGGGGGGGGGGGGGGGGGGGGTATATAAACACAAAAATAAGTTGAAATGAAATGAAATATTATTGTTTTTCAAAATATGAAAAAATTACACTTTTAATGTCAGTCGAATTCATAAGCAGATTTACGTCTAAATTTAAAGAAACACGTTTCCAATTTGAGATACTATCATACTGTTTACAAACTACTCACTCCTTGTTATTTATCATTTTTTGTTTTCCAGATAAACCAAATACTATTGCCGGTTGATATTCTAATTGGTAAGTATTTATAATTTTCAAATACTATTGCCGGTTGATATTCTAATTGGTAAGTATTTATAATTTTCAAACAATTAATATAACGACCGTAAACCATTCAGCTGTTGTTATTTTGAGGGCAGGATTCAACCCCTGCAATTGCCCACGGCAATCGGCAATGCCGTGGAGATTGCCGTGAAGTTCTCCACGGCACCTATTTTGCCTTGTACTATATTCAGAATTTTTTCAATGGCATGTTTTTTTGCCGTGGACATTTTGTTAATTGCAGGGGTTGCGGATTTAGCTCAGTCGGTTGAGTGCTCGCTTGAGGTGCTTGCGTCGCAGGATCGAACCACTTCGGTGGATCCATTCAGCTGATTTGATTTTTTTTTTTTTGTTTCAACCAGTGTACCACAAAGGCCGTTGTATGTGTTGTCCTGTCTGTGGAAAAGAGCATATGAAAGATTCCTTGCTGCATTACAAAAAAAAATGTAGCGGGTTTCGTCTGATGACTACGAGTCAGAATTACCAAATGTTTGACATCCAATAGCTGATGATTAATAAATCAATGTGCTCTAGTGGTGTCGTTAAAGAAAACAAACTTCTTTTTTTTTAATTTTTTTTTTTTTGGAAGTGGGGGGGGGGGGTATTTTGTTAAATTTGCAAACATAATAATAATACAACGGTGGTTACAAACAAGCTTTAAAGGTACATTCCTGAGTTCGCTGCAATTTTTAAGATGTTATCGACTAACAGAGACTTTTTCACGACTGTAATTACATAAAATATCAGTGGCTGTATATTAAACATGTTTCTAATCGTTCTAATATTTGTAAAAGGTTAAATTATTTGAAGACAAAATCCAGTTTGGGCTTCTTACAAATATTAAGACGACCAGAAACACATTGAATATACAGATACTGACATTCTAAACAAGAAAATATATTTAATATGTAAATTTAATCGTAGAAATGTTTTATTTGTCGGAAACATCTTACAATGGAGCAAAGTCGGGAATGTCCCTTTAACTTGTATCTGTTCAAACTGAAGCCAGTTCTTCGCCAGCAAAGAATAATGAATTAAAAACGCACCTGATAATTGTTTTTAATTATTGGTTTTAGGTCTTGCCAACAAGAAATGACTAAGTATATTGGCCATGATGTTATTTTATGACGCAGCCCCGTAAAAGTATAACATTGTTCTTTGTTGTTTGTGGTGCGTTTTATTGGGCTTGGTGGTGTAATGTTTAACCCATCGACTTAAGGCTGGTAGGTACTGGATTCGCACGCACCCCCCCCCCCCCCCCCCCCCCCCCCCCCCCCGGTACCGGCTTCTAATCAGCGCGAGTTTGACAATGGGTATGTGTAACGCCACTACACCGACTTGTCTCTCACTAACAGCTAACCCTCTGTCCTGGACAGACAACCCAGAGAGCTGAGGTGTGTGCCCAGGACAGCGTGCTTGAGCCGTAATTGGATATAAGTATATGTATAAATGGACGGTTGAAATTGGTTACAGATTACCGGCCTCGGTGGTGTCGTGGTTAAGTCATCGGACATACGGCTGGTAGGTACTGGGTTCGCAGCCCGATACCGGCTCCAACCCAGAGCGAGTTTTAATGACTCATTTGGTAGATGTAAGACCACCACACTCTCTTCTCTCACACTAACCAGTAACGGCTAACAACTAACTCTCTGTCCTGGACAGACAGCCCAGATAGCTGAAGTGTTTGCCCAGGACAGCGTGCTTGAACCTTAATTGGATATTAGCACGAATGTAAATTGAAATGACCACTACATTATCTTCTCTCTCTCACTAACAAACTAAGGACTAATCCACTGTCCTGGACAGACAGTCTACATAGCTGAATTGTGTGGCCACTACAGCGTGCTTGAACCGTAATAAATTGGATATAAGCACGGAGACTAGTATAATGAATGATTGAAACTGGTTTCAGATTACCACAGTCCGCACCCGAGTATAGGCATACACCGGTATCAGATCTACCTATTCGACTGGTCTCCGGGCAGACAACTCGTCATGCATAACGACCCCGACAACCGTACACTATTCAACATGGACGTCTTCAGAAGCGACAACAATCTCAACGGACCAATCACAGCCTTCCAGTTTCGAGTCATGCGCAGTTGATTTGATAGGCGTCCGGAAGAGGTTAGGGTGGCTGATACTAGGCGGAAGTGGAAGCAAGGAAATGACATCAGTTATCCTCGGAACAGACTCAATATCACTATGTAAAGAAGTAATTATTCGTAACCATGTTTGAAACAATGAAAATGACAATAAATTTTAAACCAGTAACATGAGCAACAAATAACATAAACATTATCCCTGGAACGAACGACAATAATTTGTGTCCACCAAAAAAACCCAAACCTGCCACCATTGGCTTAGTCAGGATTTAATGGCGGGGGGGGGGGGGGGGGGGGGGGGGGGGGGGGGGAGACTCACTATTGGGGAGGAGGGTCAACCCACACTATGTATGTGGCGTAGCGAGGTGGAAGGGCCAACTTTTTTTTTACTGTATTAAATTTTATAAAATAATACATACATACATGCATGCATAAAAAAAAGAAAATCGATGGGGGTGGGGTATGGCCCCCGTGGCCTCTCCACCTCGCTACGCCACTGACTGCCACAGGTAAAGCCCATGAACTACGGCAATTCATATCGCATCTACGGCAAATGCCGTCGGATACGCCGTTAATATCGAGCCTTGTATGTATGTAGCCCTGTTATTTTTTTTCCTTTTAGCCCAAAATATTTTTTTATTCAGGATTTTCAGTAATTTTGGTTACAAAACATACGTAATGTATCTTGATATTTGATTACAGCTTGGCACAAAAAAAAAAATTCTGATGTTAGCTTCACTTTATTATAGACTTACCTTTTAAAACCAAAACTCACGACTTCAAAAAATTATAGTCCGTTTGCGTCAAAAAGGAACCGATGAATTGCAATGCAAGTCTCTAATTAATAAAGTTAGAATTCATATGACAACATACACGTATTATTAAGTTTTAAACCCACACCAACTTAAGTATAATTCTTTTTGGAATTACCACCAAACGACATAGATTAAATCCCATTTTTAATACAGGGGTGAAAACAAATGTTAGAACAGCCAGTATATATGCAGCTTCTCTTACATTGTCACTGAAGTAACTGATAATGCAGTGCACGGTGACTAAAGGTAGAACTGTGCATGCATTACCTTAGCTGTTCCGTTAGTTGTCTTCACACCTGTATCAAAAACGAAGTTTCAGCCTATACAATTTTGATGGCAATTTGAGGGGCGAGATTTAGTTCAGTCGCTTGAGGTGCTTGCGCAACAGGATCGAACCACCTCGGTGGATACATTCAACTGATTGGGATTTTTCTCGTCGAAGCCAGTGCACCATAAATGGTCAAATGCCGTGGTATTTGCTTTCCTGTCTGTGGTAAAGTGCATAAATATTATAAGAGATCCCTTTCTGCATTAGAAAAATGTCGTAGCCCAGTGGTAAAGCGCTTGCTCTGGGATCGATTCCCGTTGCTTGATGCGCAGTTGGTCTAGGATCGATTCCCGTTGGTGGGCCTATTGAGCTATTTCTCGCTCTAGCCAGTGCACCACGACTGGTGAAACAAAGGCCGTGGTATGTACTACCCTGTCTGGGATGGTGCATATAAAAGATCCCTTGCTGCTAATTGAAAAGAGTAGCCCATGAAGTGACGGCAGCGGGTTTCCGCTTTCATTATCTGTGTAGTCCTTAACGATATGTCTGACGCCATATAACCGTAAATAAAATGTGTTGAGTGCGTCGTTAAATAAAACATTTTAAGAAACGTAGCGGGTTTCATCTGATTGCTACGCATCAGAATTATAAAATGTTTGACATCCAGTAACCGATGATTAATTAATCAATATGCTCTAGTGGTGTCATTAAACAAAACAAACTTTATCTTTTTAAAACTTGTTGATGGCAGTTTGTAAACGTTTTTATTTACACTGATTTTTTTGTCCTAACAATGTTGGTACGGGTTTAAAACTTAGTAATATGTTTTTATATGAATTTTAACTTTATTCATTATAAAGCTACATGCCACTTGGTTACTTTTTAACGAAAACGGCCAATTTGCGCTCGCTTGATACGCGGTCGGTTTGGGATCGATCCCCATCAGTAGGCCCATTGGGTTATCCTGTCTGTGGGATGGTGCATGTAAAATATCCCGTGCTACTAATGAAATAATGTAGCGGGTTTCCTCTCTGTAAAAATAACCAAATGTTTGACATCCAATAGCTGATGATTAATAAATCAATGTGTTCTAGTGGTGTCGTTAAAGAAAACAAACTTTAGCTTTATTTGCTGTCATAATCAAATTACGTGCTGCTGACGTTACGTTGTACTCCGTCAACGCTCGCTGACGCCATATGACCGTAAATAAAATGTGTTGAGTGCCTCGTTAAATAAAACATTTCCTTCCTTTAGTCAACGCTCGAGTCTCCGGCATAAGGGGAAGAACTGTTGAATTATATTTGTCATCTGTGGAGTTATTTCCCTTCGTCCATTCATTGGATGGCAGCATTTGAATCTAGAACTGGCCTATGTGGTTAAACCATTGTAATTAAGGCTGATACACAATGAGTTCATATAGGATTTCACCCACAGCGAGTTTTAAATAGTTTTAACGAATTAATGCCGAAAACATATGGTTATTTTGACACTTGGTCTAGAAAGTAAAGGAATGCAAGTTTAATAGCACTACAGTATGTTTTAAACAACGATTATTTTGGTGTTGTAAAATCTTATAACTTTGGGAGGAATTTAGCTCAGTCGGTTGAGTGCTCGCTTGATGTGCTTGTGTCGCAGTATTAAACCACCTCGGTGGATTCATTCAACTGATTGTGTTTTTCTCATTCCAACCAGTACACCACTACTGGTCGAATCATCGTGGTATGTGCTTTTTTGCCTGTGGATAAAGAAAGAAAGAAAGAAATGTTTTATTTAATGACGCACTCAACACATTTCATTTACGGTTATATGGCGTCAGACATATGGTTAAGGACCACACAGATATAGAGAGAAAAAGAAAGAAAGAAATGTTTTATTTAACGACGCACTCAACACATTTTATTTACGGTTATATGGCGTCAGACATATGGTTAAGGACCACACAGATTTTGAGAGGAAACCCGCTGTCGCCACTTCATCGGCTACACTTTTCGATTAGCACCATCCCATAGACAGGATATCACATACCATGGCCGTTGATGTACCAGTCGTGGTGCACTGGCTGGAGCGAGAAATAGCCCAATAGGCCCATTGACGGGGATCGATCCCAGACCGACCGCGCATCAAGCGAGCGCTTTACCACTGGGCTACGTCTGACACCCTACATTACGTTCGTTATTTCTGATACTCTTCAGAGCAGCAAGACATCTTTATATCCATTTACCTACAAACAGGACAGCACAAAAGAAAAGAGAGGAAACCCGCTTCCGCCAGACAAGCCACTTCTATTAATAACACGACGAGATCAATTTTATATGCACTTTCCTATTATCAGGACAATAAATACCACGGCCTTTGATATGCCAGTCGTGGGACACTATATGGGACGGAAGAAAAAAAAGAGAAAAAACCCCTAAAAAAAAACCCAAAACCCCCAAACAACCAAACCCGAATCTATCGAATGTGATCGATCCTGCATATGCCACCGAGTCATATACTCTTCAAAAAAAGAAACGCAAAAGGGTACAAATGGGTTATAACTCCGATTTTATGTTTCCTACCGGTTCATGCTTTGTGAATATAAGGTCATTCATTGCATGTCCCAAACACATTCCCACGGTTACATTCGATAAAACGCAGCTACTGTACAATAAAGTTCCAAAATGTGAATATTCGCAAAAACGCAGCCACGTGCAAACCATGTCACCACTGCACGTGCGTTGTCTGCACGTGCAACATGAACACCGACAGTATAAAAGTGCAGGGTGTTCGCTTGCTTGGCCTCTGTATCTGGCCGACAGTTGACAATCCAGGACATGCCACGTCTCAGTGAACCGCAGAGAAACAATGCCATCGGCCGACTAGACGCAGGCGAATCCAGAACGGCCGTTGCCAGGGCATTCCATGTGTCCCCAAGCACCATCTCCAGACTGTGGGACCGTTACCAGCAACATGGATCAACACGTGACCTCCCTAGATCCGGTCGACCACGGGTCACTACCCCCGGGCAGGACCGCTACATCCGGGTACGCCACCTTCGGGAACGATTGACTACTGCCACCTCCACAGCCGCAGCAATACCAGGTTTGCGCAGGATATCCGACCAGACCGTACGGAACCGCCTACGTGAGGTAGGAATTCGTGCCAGGCGTCCAGTTCGAGGTGTCATCTTAACACCACAACACCGTCGACTCCGACTGCAGTGGTGCCAGATTCATCGACAAATGGCCTCAACTGCGATGGAGACAGGTGTGGTTCAGTGACGAGTCCCGATTTCTGCTCCGACGTCATGATGGAAGATGTCGCGTGTATAGGCGTCGTGGTGAACGTTATGCGGCAAACTGCGTGCAGGAAGTGGACAGATTCGGCGGGGGTAGTGTCATGGTGTGGACAGCCATCTCACACACTGGCAGAACTGACCTGGTCCACGTGCAGGGCAACCTGAATGCACAGGGCTACATTGACCAGATCCTCCGGCCACACATCGTTCCAGTTATGGCCAACGCCAATGCAGTGTTCCAACATGACAACGCCAGGCCTCACACAGCACGTCTCGCAACGGCTTTCCTACAGAACAACAACATTAATGTCCTTCCTTGGCCATCGATATCACCGGATTTGAACCCAATTGAGCATCTATGGGACGAGTTGGACCGACGCCTCCGACAGCGACAACCACAGCCCCAGACCCTGCCCGAGCTGGCAGCAGCCTTGCAGGCCGAGTGGGCCACCATCCCCCGGGACGTCATCCGTACTCTGGTTGCTTCAATGGGCAGGCGGTGCCAGGCAGTTGTCAACACACGCGGAGGCCACACCCGCTATTGACTCCAGATGACCTTGACCTTGGTGGTGTGTCCTATCACTTACTCACAATGGACTAGAGTGAATTGTGAACAATCCTGCAACATTTGGTAATTATCGGACTCACCATTCAATAATTAAATCAATTCTCCAAATGTTACGACAATGTGGTTTTGCGTTTCTTCTTTTGAAGAGTATATGTCGTCCCACTTAGTAATGGTTAAAAGTTAAAGTTTGTTTGTCAAACATTTGTTAATTTTAACATATAGGAAACGCGTTACATTTTTGTTTTCGTTAGTAGCAAGGTATCTTTTATATCCACCATCCCACAGACAGGATAGCACATACCACAGCCTTTGATACACCAGTCGTGGTGCACTGGCTGGAACGAGAAATAGCCCAAATGGACCAATAAAACAACAAATCATATTTTTAGATGCATTTTCCGGAAAGAGTTCCGAATCCCCCCCCCCCCCCTCCCCCCTCCCCCCCTTATTAATATTCGTTATATTCATCAACCCTAACCCTAATGTTATATATATTTTTTATAACAGAGGGGTCAAATAAGGAACTCTTGCCCAATTTCCTATAAACAGGGCAATAAGCAGTGGTTATTAGTATCGAAAAGACTGTTCACTGCACTCCAGTTATCTGTACAGATTATTGAATTTAAAGTCCCCCGTGTCTTCGCGAACCACTCCTGGTGTCGTGCAATATAGCTTAAATGGACTGATGGACACCAGCGGGACCGTCAGTTCGTTCGTGTGAATTAACACCACACCGCAGTAATCAATTTGTGAAACCCGATTCTTGGTCAAGCGCTGGGCTTGATGGTTGTATATTACACCTTTCTGCACTTATTTGTGGTCACGAAATACGGCAAATTACCATCTGGGAAAATGGGCGGGTGAGGGACGTGGTCGATTTGTATTAAGGCGACGCCACACGAAGCGACTGCAGAGTACGAGAGTAGTCACGAGAATAGCCGATTTTCCATGCAATAGGCTATTCTCGTGCGAGGCATAACTCGTATCGTGTGGCGTCGCCTTTAGAGCGTTTGTTGAGTGTGTGTGTGTGTGTGGATTGCAGTGACAGTCGCCAGGGGGAAGAACTTTGGTTTTTCCCGATCCATGCAGTGTACAGATACTGCCACATCAAAGGGTGCGCGGTTTGTGGTTCTTTTCTTCTATCAGTGGAAAAGTACATATAAAAGATCCACTTCTGCCTTTTTAGTAGAACTAACCAACAGTATGGGGGGGGGGGGGGGGGGATGACGTACTAAAAACACCCTTACTCCTCAACCCCCCCCCCAAAAAAAAAAAAAAAATAATAATAATAAAACAATAATAATAATAATAATAATAAAATTAATAAAATAAAACAAGAACACAACAAAAAACAAAACAAGAAAAACCATCAAAAGAATACAAATATAGTATTCAAAATAAGTAGGGGATATTCAAATGTAACACAAGATAACAGAGATGTATTAATTTTTATTGCATTAAAGATAGTGATGTTGGGTGTATACTACCAAATCAAATCCCATAGATGACAACAGTAACATGTGGCTAAAACTCCTACCTGCAGCGTATCAATCGACATAAACGCCACGGATATAAATACTACCACCCCTCACAGTTAAAGTGAATCGGAAAAAAGTGGGGGTCAAGTTGCTCGTTTCTGAGATAACGGGTAGCGTCTATGACTACCCTAGTTCCGTACAAAATTCGAGTACTTTTTTTTTTCACAGGTACTCCATACATGTTTCAAGCACAAGGCTACTTGACCCAGTGGTACTAGATGAATAAAATTGTATACATTTTTAGCCCAGATCAAACTATATTTTTTTTACAACAAGAAAGAAAGAAATGTTTTATTTAACGACGCACTCAACACATTTTATTTACGGTTATATGGCGTCAGACATATGGTTAAGGACCACACAGATTTTGAGAGGAAACCCGCTGTCGCCACTACATGGGCTACTCTTCCGATTAGCAGCAAGGGATCTTTTATTTGCGCTTCCCACAGGCAGGATAGCACAAACCATGGCCTTTGTTGAACCAGTTATGGATCACTGGTCGGTGCAAGTGGTTTATACCTACCTATTGAGCCTTGCGGAGCACTCACTCAGGGTTTGGAGTCGGTATCTGGATTAAAACTCCCATGCCTCGACTGGGATCCGAACCCAGTACCTACCAGCCTGTAGACCGATGGTCTGCCACGACGCCACCGATGCCGGTCTTTTTGCAACAAATGCACTCACATTTATAACCAATCACAGGACTTGTGGTGTTCACTTCTCTGTCAAAAGTTGGGTGCACATCCAACTTTGACCCAGCCGGAAGTTATTTGGTTTAGTACTATCTATATGTCCGGAGGAGACACAGATAGGCAACAGGAGTGGTGCTTGGCAATTTAGCGTTATTCAATATTTGCACTAGTAACCGGGTAAAACCCTGGCGGTTCACCAAGCACGCACGAATCCGACGTGGCATGCTCCTGATTAAACGTCCAATAACATTTTGGGGGATCCTGTCCCATTCCTCTTGGAGAGCGGCCAAGTTGGTTGGCTGACGTTGACGTTCTCGGAGACGTCGTCCGATGATGTCCCACATGTGCTCAATGGTAGTGTGGTGATGTTCTGTTGCTGCGGGTATGCAGTGACCAGTAGACTCCGGTGAGCACGGGCGTTGTCCTGAAAAACAAAATGATGTCCAGCCTGACGTGCGAAGGGCAAAACGATCGGTGCAAGGATGTAATCACGGTAGTACTGCCCAGTGACCCTCCCATGAACAATATGCAGCTGGGTTCTGGCAGTCATGGTGATGTCACCCACACCATAACGGACCCTCCTCCAAATCGGTCATGAGGACGAACGTTGACGTTAGCGTAGCGTACATTGGGATGTCGTCAAACACGCTGTCGTCGATCATAGAAGTCTAGTATGAAGGAAATGTTTTTATTTAACGACGCACTCAACACATTTTATTTACGGTTATATGACGACACAGATATTGAGAGAGGAAACCTGCTGTCGCCACTTCATGGGCTACTCTTTTCGATTAGCAGCAAGGGATCTTTATATGCACCATCCCACAGACAGGATAGCACATACCACGTCCTTTGATATACCAATCGTGGTGCACTGGCTGTCACGAGAAATAGCCCAATGGGCCCACCGAAGGGGATCGATCCTAGGCCGACCGCGCATCAAGCAAACGCTTTACCACTGGGTTACGATCCGCCCCAACTCGTTTGAAAGCATTACCCGAGCCCAACGCCTGTTAGCCCAATGCCTACGATGTGTACACCATTGACGTCTGGCAGCAATGTGTCTCGCAGTCAAATGTGGGGGTAACGTACGGTCGACATGAGTGGATGCTACTTCTGTGCAATCTGTTACGAATAGTCTGTCCAGACACTGTAACGCCAGTTGTAACACGGAGTTCTCTTGCGATTTGATTGGCTGATTGACCTCGATGCCTCAAAGTGCAAGTCCTAATGAAGCGGTCATGAATCGGAGTTGTGGCCCTTGGCCGTCCTGAACGGGGGCGAGCATCCACATTTCTGGTTTGTAGATATTGGGCCCACAATCGCCAAATGGCTGATTGTGACACATTAAGTCTACGGGCCACAATTCGCTGAGTGGTGCCAACTTGGAGCATGCCTACAGCCCTGAGACGTTCCTGACGTTGGAGACGTCGCATTATTGTAAAGTTACACAATGTTGTAAAGAATGTGACAGCAAGGTTATGATTTTGTGTTCCAGTAACAAACAAGAAAGAATATTGCCACAGTGTGCACACAACGTACACACAAAGCAAATATTCGATTTCAAATCACACCCTTCGCACGTGCAACGTCAGGTTACGTCCTTCGCGATCAAAATAATCAGTCCGTTTTTTATGCTCTTTGAGTGGGAACATTAACGAACATTGTGCACTTATTTTGAGTTTTATATCTCATTTTAGTCTTATAATTATTGATATTTGAAATGGAATATCCCTTATTTATTTTTAACAGTATAAAAAAGAGTAACATTGGAGACAACCCAGGACAGTATATTTAAGAGAAAATCTGATACAGTAGATATTGATTGCTATTTGCCCCGGGACACAGTCCTAGCGCACGTAATTGGTAATGTACAACCATTACCAGAAACGTACATCATAAATGACATATGTATATTTCATTAGTTGCTATGTGACAAGCTCTTTGCCTGCTAGGGGAGTTTTGAAACCAACCCCGGATCGTTCGAAATGTGCAATATACTATTTCAAATCTAGAAACGGGGAAAATATAATAATAATATTACAGTAGGAATAAAACAAAAACTAACAAACTAAAACTAACTCCCCAGAAAGGCAACAAAAAGAAAACGAAAAGATAGCCTTCCCCCCACCCAAAAAAAGAAAAACAAGAAAGAAAAAAGAGAACACCCTCTAACCAAAAAAAAGAGAGAAAAGAATGCCCCCCCCCCCCCAAAAAAAAAAGAAGAAAAAAAAAAACCCAAAAAAACCCAACAAACAACAACAACAAAAAACAACAAAACAAACAAAAAACCCAAAACAAAACAAAAAAAAAACAAACAAACAAACCCAACAAACCCAACAAACCCAACAACAAACAAACAAAACAAAAATCCAAACAAAAAACAACAATAACACCTAAACAAAAAAAAAAAACGAAACCAAATTATTTGGTAAACGACATTTCATAATATTTTGAACGAGAGAGAGACAGAGACAGAGAGGGGGGAGGAAGAGAGAGAGATAGAGAGGAGAGAGAGAGAGAGAGAGAGAGAGAGAGAGAGAGAGAGGGGGGGGATAATAGACGAGTGCCAGAGACACAGGAAGATATATGTACGTCTGACTCTGTTTATTTGTTGTCTGACGCCATATAACCGTCAATAAAAGGTGTTGAGTGCGTCGTTATATAAAACATTTCCTTCCTTCCTTCCTGTTTATTTGTCTGTCTTAGAGATCGATGAACGAACCGATAGACATAATAACAAAGGCTATTCATAACTGTGGCGAAATTTTGTAACACTTGATGCAGCTGAGGAAATAGTCAGCTTATTACAGAAATCCATTTTCTTCCCGATAATACTAGTGCCATGACAGAATTGGTTCGGATTCGTCTAACGCGTTTCCGAAAATATTAAGCCCCCGCAGCAGAAAGGTGCGCATGCTCATTAACGCGTCATTAGTGCTTGTAAATTTTTTTGACCTCTGGTAATGAAACACCATTCGAAGATAGACCAGATGAGTGTTTTTGAAATAAGAAATGCTGACTCAACATTAATTTCTTACGCACACGTTGGTGAGAACATAAATCGTTATTTTTGATAACACATACTTGTTAACACGTGGGACAGTTGTTAATACTTTTAAGACATGTGACTGGCTGCCCCTAGGTGATGGCCAGGTCACCAATGCCATACCATCCAATGTAATAACAGCACGGTGGAAATAGATTACACTGTGACGCATAGTTAACCTGACAACCATTTGTCCTTGACGCGTAAGTTAGCTACAAGCGAAAAGGCTGTAAATAACTTTTACTGAAAAAAGATATTAAAATTTGGTTAAAACTACATTCCCTGGAATATTTTTTATTATTTAAGCATATAGAACAGAAAATCCAATTACGTTTGGTGCATATATGACGCCGCACTCCGCATTGGTTTCACTACGCTGGCTTATCCAGGTCAAAAACAAAGCCATGATTTTGAAAGTGGAACAATTTTGACGGGCTCCTACCGATCTCGGTTTTCATTGGCTTATCATAAGTATAGAATTTCCCAACAAGAGCTCACGTGAGATTTCGTAATGTTTGAACAAATTTAACTATCTTGATTCAGGGGTCGTCTCCTATCTCCAAAACATGTTTATATCCATAGAGGTATGGTACAACGCCTTTCCAGGGGTCGGTGAGTGGGGGATTTGCCTTGAAATTTTGACAGTGGGCAGCTGTTGGCATACGCGTTACATGTAAGGGGGTGTTACTAATTACGTAACGCTCTAGGGGTAGAGGAAGTGGGTACTGTGTTCGATTTACGTAATATTTTTCAAGACTATATGTTATTTTTATTCATTACTTAGACCTAAAAAGGTGGGGGGTTTTAAATGCGCGGTCAGTCTAGGATCGATCCCCATCGGCGGGTATACAAAAATACCATGGTATGTGATATCCTGTCTGTGGGATGGTACATATAAACAATCCCTTGCTGACAAAAAAAATGTAGCGGGTTTCCAAGGCGCGTGTGCATGGATTTCAGCAGGGTTGGGGTTATAGACTGTGTTAAGCGAAGTTTATATGGGGCCATGCTCCCCCCAAAAATACATTTCAATTTTTTTTAAGCTTGGGCAAGTAAGGGTTTCGACCTCCAATACCCTCCCCCTGCACATGCACCCGATTCCTCTCTAAGATCATATGTCAAAATTACCAAATGTTAGACATCCAACAGCAGATGGAAGGAAGGATAGGATATGTTTTATTTAACGACGCACTCAACACATTTTATTTACGGTCTTATGGGGTCGGATGATTATTAAATCAATATGCTTTATCTTTGATGTCGTTAAACACCCCCCCCCTCCCAACTTTATCCTTTCCAAACGAAATAATATTTATTTGAGTTTGTCGATTTTAGCACGTAAAATTAAGAAGTAAAAACGTTCATTGTGTACTTTAGTATATTTTATTTTTAAAATATATACATGATTAATGTGTTACTAGTATACAAACAAAACTTTGAAAGTTTTACTAACACTTTATAAAATAACAATTCTGAAATAGGAAGGTACGACTGTCGATAATAAGTTGTCAAGATCAAACTGGTTTTAACTAAAGACTCTATTACCGTATCCTCAACCGAACGTTCTTCGTACAGCGCAAGATTTCTCTTTTAATCTTTTGAGACGAACCCTACAATTTGAAATCGACAAACGCACGTGTTAACTGAAACTGACAACAGGCTGTCGTTTGTGCTTTGCCGAGCTATGGCGGCACAGGCGACGAATCAAGCGTATACGTTTGACGATATCCGTTCATAGCGAACACACACGACTTTTTAAAAGTGCATTTGAGCTTGTGTTTCATATTTGTACATGATGTTATAATATGGTAACCAGAGAATGTAACTTTAAAACCTGATTTTGGAGGATATGTAATGGCCCGATCACACTGGCCCGAATGCCATTCCGTTTGTTTTCCGAATAGGAATTTGGGTGTTCGGGGAGCGAACGGATCATATTCGGGAAGCATTCGGTGTGTTCTAGTAGCATACTGGCTATTCGGCTCCGTACATCCGAATGTGGCGTCCATGTGTATTCGGAAAGTATTCGGGAAGCATTCTAGGAGCATACGGCATGTTCGGAAAACGTTCGGAAGCATGCGTTTAGTTCTTGGTGCATTCGGAATGAAAATTTGGAGGTGCTGGGTTCCGTATGCTTTCTGAACACCCCGAATGGACCTAGAACATGACGAATGCTTTCCGAACGTGTTCAGTATCCTTTCCGGATTTTTTTTCATTTATGCCGCCGAATGTATAACGAATAGCCCGAACCCTTCCAGTATTCTTTCAGAACATTTTCCGAACTGCTCGTACACTTCCAGAATGCACAGTATGTTCCGTATGCTTTCCAAATACCCCGAATGGACATTGAACATGACGAACCCTTTCCGAACGCTTTCCGAACCCTTGCGGGAAAGCATGCGGAAAGAATTCGGAATCGCCGTGTTCTGAAAGCATTCGGAAAGCATACGGAAAACGTTCGGAAAGGAAACCTTTCGAAGTCAACATGCGGGAAGTATTCGGTCTATTCTGAAAGCATTCTGAAACTATACTGAAAACATTCGGAAAACAAATGGAAAGCATTCGGTGATACATTGGAGAAAACACATTCGGAGGGACATTCGGCCAGTTTAAAAAATCACACCACTTTCGTATACGGAAAACAAACGGAAGCTCATTCGGGCCAGTGTGATCGCCCCATAAGAAATAGAATAATACATTCCTGTCCGTTAGATACCATTTATCTGACAACTCGTTGTTTAAAAACGTATCCAACTCGCTCGTTAGATACATTTTAAACTAACTCGTTGTAAGATAAATGTTATCTAACGGTCACTCGTGTAATATTCTCTATGTCACCAATTCTAATTATGCGTACCATTTTAAGTTGTTTTCACAATGATAAAAGATCTCGTTCCAGCCAGAGCACCACGACTGGTATATCAAAGGCCGTGGTATGTACTACTCTGTCTGTGGGATGGTGCATATGTCACCAATTCTAATTATGCGTACCATTTTAAGTTGTTTTCACAATGATAAAAGATCTCGTTCCAGCCAGAGCACCACGACTGGTATATCAAAGGCCGTGGTATGTACTACTCTGTCTGTGGGATGGTGCATATAAAAGATCCCTTGCTGCTAATCGAAAAGAGTAGCCCATGAAGTGGCGAAAGCGGGTTTCCTCTTTCAATATATGTGTGGTCCTTAACCATATGTAAGACGCCATATAACCGTAAATAAAATGCGTTGAGTGCGTCTTTAAATAAAACATTTCTTTCTTTATTTCTGTGACGTATAGTTAGCCTGGCAATCATTTGTCTGTGACGCGTAAGTTAGCTACAAGGGCAAGGGCTGTAAAGAAAACTTTTAGTAAAAAAAAAGATGTTAAAATTTGTTTGAAACCTGATTTTTGAGGATATGTAAGAAAAATAGAATAATACATTTGTGGCCGATAGATACCATTTATCTTACAACTCGTTGTTTAAAAACGTATCCGACTCGCTTTCGCTCGTTATACGTTTTAAAACAACTCGTTGTAAGACAAATATAGAATATCAGGTTACTACATTTTGATATCGTGGTTATTTGGCGAGGTTTAAATAATGGTGTAACAGGCGAGTTTCAGCGAGTCTGTTACACCGTTCTCGAACCGAGCCAAACAACCACCATATCAAAACATAGTAACCTGATATTTTTGTTTTATCATGCAACCTCTTTCAAGTTATATTTTTGTAATACGTTTCAGTCAAAAGCGGTAACGAAACTCTTGAGTTGATCGTGTAGAAACTACTTCCGGAAGTCGGACAATAGCAAGTGCCAAAAAGCATCTTGGGAATGGCATAGCCAGCCTAAAAGTTATGGGTTTCCAAATTTTAAATAAAAATACTTCGATTATATTTCAAAGTCTGTTGTGTCACATTACAATTTCTGTACTTTTTTCTGTGAAATAAACTCAAGTTTATGTGTGACATGAAGAAGATCTATGTACATCATTGACGTCAAACGCTGTTCCCAATGTAAACATTTTTTTGCAGGAAGCTACTTGCTTTTTTGTTTAATTAAAACCGCTGGCTAGTTCCTAATGGGAGCGAATAATGGAGAATTGAAAAATAGAAGGTAATTTGATGTTACAGGATGTGTAAATGTTATATTTATTTACGCAGTTCAACAATTATTGCTGTAAATGGATGTTTGAAAAATGAGAAAACGATCTACCTGAAAATTGAACAAACAATCGTTATGCGCACAACTCATTTCCTAGTGACATGATAACACTTCGATAATTTTCAGGTAGGGATTATCAAAGAAAGAAATGTTTTATTTAACGACGCACTCAACACATTTTATTTACGGTTATATGGCGCCAGACATATAGTTAAGGACCACACAGAGTTTGAGAGAAAACCCGCTGTCGCCACTACATGGACTACTCTTTCCGATTAACAGCAAGGGATCTTTTATTTGCGCTTCCCACAGGCAGGGTAGCACAAACCATGGCCTTTGTTGAACCAGTTATGGATCACTGGTCGGTGAAAGTGGTTTACACCTACCCGTTGAGCCTTGCGGAGCACTCACTTAGGGTTTGGAGTAGGTATCTGGATTAAAAATCCCATGCCTCGACTGGGATACGAACCCGGTACCTACCAGCCTGTAGACCGATGGTCTAACCACGACGCCACCGAGGCCGGTCATAGGGGTTATCAGGTCAGTAGGAAGTATGGTTGCATGATAAATGGCATCTAACGGCCACTCGTGTATTATTCTCTATGTTTACGTATTCTAATTATGCGGTACACATTAAGTTGTTTTCTCATTGATAAAAGTGTGAAATGAATCTGTATCACCGCACTCTTTTTTTTTAACCCCACCTCTAACGGAACCAAACTCCTTACGTTATGCTACGTCATTTAGGGGCGTGGTACAAGTCAGTTACGGCACGAAGTTACTCTAGCCTTTCGATGTTTTGATTGACACTCATGATATATATGGGTTGCCCCCCCCCCCCCCCCCCCCCACACACACACCAGTGTAAAATCCTGGCTACGCCAGTGCTTGTAGGGTGTATACTACCAAATCAAATTCCATAGACGACAATAGTAACATATGTGGCTGAAACTCCTACCTGCAGCGTATCAATCGACATAAACGCTACGGATATAAATACTACCACCCCTCACCCTTAGAATGAATCAGAAAAAAAAATTGGGGTTAAGCTGCTCATTTCTGAGATAACGGGTAGCGTCTATGACTACCCTAGTTGCGCACAAAATTCGAGTACTTTTTTTTTTACAGGTACCCCATACATGTTTCAAGCACAAGGCTACTTGACACAGTGGTACTAGATGAAATAAAATTGCATACATGTTTTGCCCAGATCAAACTATGTTTTTTTTTACAACGAACACACTCACATTTATCACCAATCACAGGACTGTTAACTTCTCTATCAAAAGTTGGGGTGCACCTCGAACTATGACCCAGCCGGAAGTTATCTGGTTTAGTACTACCTGTAAGGTGAATTAATTTTAGCTATTACCAGGTTTTTTTTTTTTTGTAACATACATTGGAAACTTCTTTTTTTTCAAATTTATAGATTCAACGTGTTTATGTCAACTAACCCGAGTACTCTGACGGTAATAAGCTAAACGGACATTTTGACTGTCCACATGTCCGTCTTGCTCTCTTATACCGGCCTCGGTGGCGTCGTGGTTAGGCCATCGGTCTATAGGCTGGTAGGTACTGGGTTCGGATCCCAGTCGAGGCATGGGATTTTTAATCCAGATACCGACTCCAAACCCTGAGTGAGTGCTCTCCGTAAGGCTCAATGGGTAGGTGTAAACAGCTTGCACCGACCAGTGATCCATAACTGGTTCAACAATGGCCATGGTTTTTGCTATCCTGCCTGTGGGAAGCGCAAATAAAAGATCCCTTGCTGCTAATCGGAAAGAGTAGCCGATGTAGTGGCGACAGCGGGTTTCCACTCAAAATCTGTGTGGTCCTTGAATGCGTCGTTAAATAAAGCATTCCCTTGCTTCTTTTATATGCACCGTCCCACAGACAGGATAGTACATACCGCGGCCTTTGTTACACCAGCTGTGGAACACTGGCTGAAACGAGAAATCGCCCAAATGGGTCCACCGACGGGGATCGATCCTAGACCGAATGCGAAATCAAGGGAACGCTTTACCACTGGGTTACGTCCCGCCCCATAAATGAAATGAAATCGTCCGTGTGTGTGTGCGGACCGTTAACATAATTAGTGTTCATTAGCCGGTGTTGTTTTCTCACGGCGCGATATAAATATTCGAATTGTTCCCCAAGGGAAGTTCTGGTTTCGCTGATTCAATCTTTTCTGGAAACTGTAGTAGAAGATATGGTAAACATGTGCTAGATATATACTAATAGAAAAAAAGTTTAGCAATTTGTAAATGTAACTAAATGAAGGGAAAAAAAGAAGAAGAAAGACATGTTTTATTTAACGACGCACTCAACACATTTTATTTACGGTTATATGGCGTCAGACATATGGTTAAGGACCACACAGATATTGAGAGAGGAAACCCGCTGTCGCCACTCCATGGGCTAATCTTTCCGATTACCAGCAAGGGATGTTTTATATGCACCATCCCACAGACAGGATAGTACATACCACGGCCTTTGATATACCAGTCCTAAATGAAGGAAGCCCCGTGGTTTCTGAAAGTGAAATCAGACTGGATTTAAAGGGACATTCCAGAGTTTGCTGCATTGTAAGATGTTTCCGACTAATAAAATAAATCTATTTTCTTGTTTAGAATATCAGTGTCTGTATATTCAATGTGTTTCTGGTCGTCTTAAAGGGACATTCCTGAGTTTGCTGCAATTTTTAAGACGTTATCGACTAACAGAGACTTTTTAACGATTGTAATTACATATTAAATATATTTTTCTACATAAAATATTAGTGGCTATATATTAAACGTGTTTCTGACCGTTCTAATATTTGTACTAGGTTAAATTTCATTTTATTTCCTAAAAACCATTTTTTCGTACGTACGAAATTATTTAAAGACAAAATCCAGTTTGGGCTTCTTACAAATATTGAGATGACCAGAAACACATTGATTATACAGACACTGATATTCTAAACAAGAAAATATATTTAATATGTAAGTTTAATCGTAGAAATATTTGATTAGTCGGAAACATCTTACAATGCAGCAAACTCAGGAATGTCCATTTAATATTTGTAAAAAGCCCAAACTGGAATGTGTGTTCAAATAATTTAGGAAATAAACTGAAATTTAACCCAGTACAAATACTAGAAACACGTTTAATATGCAGCCACTAATATTGTATGCAGAAAAATATACTTTGATATGTAATTACAATCGTTAAAAAGTCTCTGTTAGTCGATAACATCTTTAAAATGCTAGCAAATTCAGGAATGTCCCTTTAATTCATTCATCATTTTGTCAGGATAAGTAACAGAATACTTTCGTAGAAAATGCAGTCCGTGTCTGTTACGTCATTGACGGAAACTTTTAATTTATTTTAGTTTTTTAAGTAGTACCATCACCAAACTGCTAAACATTTTTGCCTCAGTATATATATATATCTACCCAAGTGTCACTTGCAAGACATGGAAACTAGGTTAATTTGATGACGTTTCGACTGTAGATTCGATACACGGAAGTCCAAACGTGAAGAGGGAAGTAGGCGAAACGATTTATGCGACAGATCACAGAATCAATAATTCCTTAGTGGTCCCATTCATGTTTACAATTTGCATGCGAATGTTCTGGTATGTGTTATCTTGATTAAGGTTTACTTAACAGGTTTACTTAACAGGAGAGAATGGGAGAGAGAGAGAGAGAGAGAGAGAGAGAGAGAGAGAGAGAGAGAGAGAGAGAGAGAGAGAGAGAGAGAGAGAGAGAGAGAGAAAAAGGGGAGAAAGAGAGAGACACAGAGAGGAGGGGGAGAACGGGAGACAGAGGGGGAGAGAGAGACAGAGCGGAAGAGAGAAAAAGGGGAAGAGAGAAAGATGGAGAGAGAGAAAGAAAGAAAGAGGGAAAAAGAGACCGACAGACACACACAGAGAGAGAGAGAGAGAGAGAGAGAGAGAGAGAGAGAGAGAGGAGAATGAGAGACAACGAGAGGGGTGGGGGGAGAGGGAGAGCCGCTACTGCCACATAGAGAGAGTTCAAGTTTGGCACCACTATAGGTTGCACTATACCAATTAATTTCCGGCTGGGTCGAACTTTTGATAGAGAAGTTAACACCACAAGGTGATTGATTATAAATGTGAGTGTGTTGGTTGTAAAAAAAAATTAGTTTCATCTGGGCTAAAATGTATGCAATTTTATTTGATGTAGTACCACCGTGTCAAGTAGCCTTGTGCTTGGAACATGTATGGGGTTCCTGTAAAAAAAAGTACTCAAATTTTGTGCGAAACTAGGGGTGTTGCAGAAACATCTGGTTATACCGAAAATGAGCCATGAAAGGTACCATTTTCTGCAATTAATACTTTTGAGGTAGGGGTTGTAGTACTGATATATATGGGTCACAGTTTGGTTGCTATATTGCATATAGTGTTTTTAAACACAGACGTTAATATGGTCGCCTATGGGATTTGAATTGGTATAGTCCAACCTAGAACACGTTGATTAATTAATCATCGGCCATTGGATGTCAAACACTGCAAGAAAAGAACAGGATCTAGCTCAGTCGCTAGAGTATTCGCCTGTGGTTGCTTGCGTCGAACGATCAAAACCCGTTAGTGTTTATGCATTTCTCTGACTGAGGTTTTCTCATGTCCCGAACATTGCAGTGGATCTTTTTTTATACTCTTTCTCACAGACAGGACAGCACATACCACGACCTATGATGTATCCAGACGCAGGACACAGGTTGGGACACAGATCTCCTGGGCAGACTCATTGATTGTGTTTTCCACGTCCCAAACAGTGCTCCATGACTGGTATATCAAATGATGTGGTAAGTGTTGTCATGTTAAGGCTCATTATAGACTGGATGTGGTGCGTGCGGTTCGGCTAAAGAAAAATCGAAATACATTATTTGCAATAAGAGCGTCTAGACTGGATGTATGCGATGCGATGCGTGCGATGCGTACGTTTCCAAAACGCCAATCTGATTAAAATTAGCTCCACTGGGTCTAGCCAGTAGATCTAACAGCATTGCGTGGACTCCCATGTGACATTCCATCTATAAATAACAATTTAAATATCGACCAATTACACTTCGCTTTTTATAGCGTTATTCGGGAGCATACAAATTCTAAAAATATCGGGCGAGACTATTTATGCAGTAGGCGCGAACTTGTTGGTCTATTTCAACATTGAAAAAACAGGAGGGAAAGTGTAGTAATAAACTTTGGATTGTATGCTAGTATAAACAGATTTTATGGCTATACCATCACGGTTTATTTTTTCGTCTTGAAACGAATTTTATATCAAATGTTATATTGCAATTAGTTTCCGGCATACTTCGTAATTCACTCCGAATTATTTCGTATATCCTCGGCATAATCCCAAATGTTTTCAAATCACTGGCATGATTTTGCAAGTAAGGTTTTGATTGGTCGAATGAAAGGTCAACTGGACATGAGCTCCAACGGGCTGCTGTTAGATCCACATGTAATAGTGGAGCTAATTTTAATTAGATTGCCAAAACGTGTGCGGCCAGCCGCAATGATATTGTCGTAAAAAGCGTATATGCCCAAAACGTAAGTCACAGACGTATCGGACGTAAACGTCGGACCGCACTCACGCGCCGCATCCAGTCTATATGAGCCTTCAGTGTAACAGTGCATATAAAAGATCCACGACTGGTATATCAAAGGCAGTGGTAAAAGCTATCCTGTCTGTAGGATGGTGCATATAAAAGATCCCTTGCTACTAATGGACAAATGTAGAGACTATATGTCAAATTACTAAATGTTTGACACCCAATAGCCGATGATTAATAAATCAATGTGCCCAAGCGATCTCGTTAAACAGAACAAACTCTCTTTTTATTTTATGCCAATGGGAAAATGTAGCGGGTTTCCTCTGAAGACTACGAGTCAGAATTACCATATGTTTGACATCCAGTCGTAAAAGCAGATGGATATTTAATCAATGTGCTCTAATGGTGTCGTTAAACAAAAAACAAGAAACAAGCAAACAATCGGGCTAAGATAGAAACAAATCCAACAGCTCTACCCAGAGCATCTAGGTCAAGTCTACCACCACTGGGTAACATGGATAGCGTGCTTGAATCTTAAAATGAAATCAACACTATACTACTCGGCGGGGGGGGGGGGGGGGGGGGGGGGGGGGGTTTAGCTCAGTCGGTTGAGCGCTTGCCTGAGGGGCTGGCGTCGCAGGATCGAACCACCCCGATGGACCCATTCGTCTCAACCATTCAACTTATTGTGTTGGGTTTTTTGCTCGTTCCAACCAGTACACTACAACGGGTTAAAGGCCGCGGTATGTGTTTTTCTGTCTGTGGGGAAAGTGTATATACGATCCCTTGCTGCTAATGGAAAAGTGTAACGGGTTTCCTTTGATAACTATGTGTCAGAATTACCAAATGTTTGACATCCAATAGCCGATGATTAATTAATGTACTCTAGTAGTGTCGTTAAGCATTTTTTTTACCACTGGATAACATGGATAGCGTGCTTGAATTTTAAATATATATTAAAATGAATTGAGCACCACACTACACTAGGAACCGAGGAAGTGGCCTGTGCCCTTTGGGATCGATCCCCGTTGGTGGTCACATTGCGCTATTTCTCGTTGAAACCAGTGCCCCACGACTAGTATATCAAAGGCCGTGGTGTGTGCTATCCTGTCTGTGGGATGGTGCATATAAAAGATCCCATCCTACAGTTGGACAAACAAAAATGTAGCGGGTTTCCTCTCTAAGATTACGTCAAAATCACCAAATGTTTAATATCCAGTAGCCGATTATTAATAAATCAAAGTGCTCTAGTGGTGTCGTGAAACAAAACAAACTTTTAGCTGTATATAAAAAAAAATGGCATCTGCCCCAGCCCCTCCCCCCCCCCCCCCCACCCCACCCCACCCCACCCCACCACCACTTCCACTTAAGATATCGTTCCTACGGGCCAGATTGCTTAACCTCATTCTGATGCAGTCACGCTAAAAACGAATAATGCTTGAGATGAAAAAAGACGCATATTTTTTTGTGTTGTAGTAAAACCGAATAAACTGTCTCTAGGGCTTCTACAAAAGATTCGTTATGTAAATAAAGCACAACGTTCGTTTCGGGACAAATAACAATAGCATTTTTATGAATTCCCTCCAGTACTCAATGTCGTTTTAGCTGTGCCCTGAGGGGGAAATAGAAATGTGTTCGTTACATTTTAATTAACTTATTTTGGGCGATTCATAAAACTGGCGAATCAAAGCGCCCCCTATAATCACCTGGTTACACCATAAAGCCAATCAAAGCGCCCCTTATAGTGACCTGGTTACATCGTGGGAGATGTGGTATGAAATGTCACAAAAGAAAATAATTTTCTTAGAAAAACAAATGAAGCAAATCAATTTGACTGGTCCCGATAGGAAAACGTATGTATGTAATAAGTATCTTGGCATTACTCGCTCCAGCCAGTGCACCACGACTGGTACACCACAGGCCATGGTATGTGCTATCCTGTCTGTGGGGTGGTACATATAAACGATCCCTTGCGGCTAATCGAAAAGAGTAGCCCATGAAGTGGCGACAGCGGGTTTCCTCCCTCAATATCTGTGTGGTCCTTAACCATATGTCCGATGCCATATAACCGTAAATAAAATGTTTTGAGTGCGTCGTTAAATAAACCATTGTCTTTCCTTTTTGGGGTTAATTTCCTTTTGGGAAAATTAATACTCATACGAAATATCATATTACTTAAAAGAAAAAAAGAAAGCAAACAAACAAAACAACAAACAACAAAAAAAAAACACAAACAAACAAACAAAAGCAACAAAGGAAAAGAAGAAAAAAACAAAACACAACCATCCATCAAACAAAGATGGCGGTCTCTGTTATGATTGTAATTATGGCCTTCAGCTGATCAGGAGTATTCTCGTTCCAACTAATGTACCACAACTGGTCAAAGGCCGTGGTATGTGCTTTCCTGTCTGTGGGAAAGTGCATATAAAAAATCCTTTGCTACAAATAGAAAAAATGAAGCGGGTTTCCCCGCTAAGACTTTTCAATTTCCAAATGTTTGACATCCTATAGCCGATAATTGATTAATCAATATGCTCTAGTGGTGTCCTTTAACAAAATATTTATATATATATATATATATATATATATATATATATATATATATATATATATATATATATATATATATATATATATATATATACCGTATTATACACGTAGATGTGTCTTACGCAAAGGGTGGAACGTAGCTCAGTGGTAAAGCGTTCGCTTGATGCGCGATCGGTTTGGGATCGATCCCTGTCAGTGGTCCCATTGGGCTATTTCTTGTATCAGCCAGTGTACCAAGACTGGTATATTAAAGGCCGTGGCATGTACTGTCCTGACACATTTTGCTCTACGTCAACACAAGAAAATATAGCGCAGGTTCGTTTCGTATAGAGTCTTCGGGTTTCTTCGGGTTTCTTCGTGTAGCGTTGGTACTGGTTAACAACATGTAAGTTTAATGTCATGACTGGCCTCGGGAATAATCAAACTAAAGCTCTGTGGAATCAGATTTAGGGGAAAAAAGGACCACAGATATTGAGAGAGCTGATTGTACATGCTAATATCGGGTCATCCATTTGCCTAGCTCGAGTCCCCTCTAGCCCTCCCCTTATTGGTATGTTGTAGGGGAAGGCTAGAGTGGACTGTGTGTAATAGTACGACGAAATGGTAGTCATTTAATTTCATTTGAACTTATTTTTGTGATTATATCCAATTAAGGTTCAAGCACGCTGTCCTGGGAACACACCACAGCTATCTAGGATGTCTGTCCCGGACTATGGGTAGTTTGTTGGTGGGAGAGAAGAAAGAAATGTTTTGTTTGACGACGCACTCAACATTTTATTTACGGTTATATGGCGTCAGACATGGTTAAGGACCACACAGATTTTGAGTGGAAATCCGATTAGCCGCAAGGGATCTTTTATTTGCGCATCCCACAGGCAGGATAGCACAAACCATGGCCTTTGTTGAACCAGTTATGGATCACTGGTCGGTGCAAGTGGTATAAACCTACCCATTGAGCCTTGCGGAGCATTCACTCAGGGTTTGGAGTCGGTATCTGGATAAAAAAAAACATGCTTCGACTGGGATCCGAACCCAGTACCTACCAGTCTGTTGACCGATGGCCTAACCGCAACGCCATCGAGGCCGGTATTTAAAGAGAACCTAGTGTTTGAAACATATCTCAATATACTTGATAAAACTGTGTGTAATACATTTTTTGGATTTCGTATAGCTAACCACTCTTTACCTATTGAAACAGGCAGATGGACCAATATTTTATTTGAAAACAAGAAATGTATCTAATGTACTGCTGATGATGTTGATGATGAATTTCACTACTTATTGATATGTACAAAATATATTCACAGATATTATTTTACAAGACCAAATGTAAACAAATTTAAGCAGTTTTTGATTGTAAAAATATTGGCACCCGTAGAAACTTGTGTAGATTTATAACTATTATCAACAAACATTTCTGTTCCTCCTAAGACTTTCATAATTTACAATTTATTATTTGTTTCTTCAAACCCTGTCATACTGATGCTGTTATATATGTATATTTGTATTCCTCAAATGCCATCGAACGATGGCCCTGAGTGTAATAAAGTTCTGTTCCGTTCTGTTCTGTTCTGTTCTGAGAAATGGAAACAGCTCGGTGAGTTCATCGAGGAAGATCCCGAGGACTCTAACCACTTGACCGCACGTCGTTCCTCATCTCCCATTATTTGACTAGACCTCTCATTAAATATGTCTTTTCAAGTCAGAGCGTTTCCAATTCCAAACTGACATCTTGCCACTCAGTCGAGATCGTCCGTTACGGAGTTCTCTTATAGAAAAAAAGAAAGAAATGTTTATTTAACGACGCACTCAACACATTTTATTTACGGTTATATGGCGTCAGACATATGGTTAAGGACCACACAGAGTTTGAGAGGAAACCCGCTGTCGCCACTACTCTTTCCGATTAGCAGCAAGAAATCTTTTATTTGCGCTTCCCACAGGCAGGATAGCAAACCATGGCCTTTGTTGAACCAGTTATGGATCACTGGTCGGTGCAAGTGGTTTACACCTACTCAATGAGCCTTGCGGAACACTCACTCAGGGTTTGGAGTCGGTATCTGGATTAAAAATCCCATGCCTCGACTGGGATCCGAACCTAGTACCTACCAGCCTGTAGACCGATGGCCTAACCACGACGCCACCGAGGCCGGTCCTGTCTATGGGATGGTGCATATAAAAGATCCTTTGCTGCTAATCGAAAAGAGTAGCCCATGAAGTGGCGACAGCGGGTTTCCTCCCTCAATATCTGTGTGGTCCTTAACCTTATGTTCGACGCCATATAACCGTAAATAAAATGTTTTGAGTGCGTCGTGAAATAAACCATTTCCTTTTCTTTTCATGGGTTAATTTCCATTTGGGAAAATTAATACTCACACAAAATATCATGCTACATAAAAGAAAAAAACAAAAAACAAACAACAACAACAAACAAGAAAAAAAACAAAAAAACAAAAACGCAACAAAGGAAAAGAAGAAGGAAAAAAAAAAACCCCAAAAAACACATTCATCAAACAAAGATGGCGGCCTCTATTATGATTGCAATTATGGACTTCAATTGATTAGGAGTTTTCTCGTTCCAACCAATGTACCACAACTGGTCAAAGGCCGTGGTATGTGCTTTCCTGTCTGTGGGAATGTGCATATAAAAGATCCTTTGCTACAAAGAGAAACAAATGAAGCGGGTTTCCTATCTAAGACTTTTCCAATTACCAAATTTTTGTCATCCCATAGTCGATAATTTTTAATCAATATGCTCTAGTGGTGTCGTTAAACAACATATATATATATATATATATATATATATATATATATATATATATATATATATATATATGTTACAGTCAATGTCTAAAACCAGGCAATCTGTAGAATGCCTGAAAATTTCAGGCAATCTGTAAAGTAACTGATTCACTCAGGCAATCTGTATATTGCCTAAATATCTCAGGTAATATACACATTGCCTGACCTTTCAAGGTAATTTCTAGACACATTTCCTGAAATGAAAGATCCACCATTCATTGACAGCAATTGTTGTAAAGGTAAACACACCTAGTAACAAAATGCAATATTAGTTAAAATTATGTAATTTATTTCAAATAAAAATCTCCACAAAGACATTCTCCAAAAGCAAAACATTGACAAAAAGCTTGACATCAAAGTAATTGAGATTCAAAATATTGCTTTTAATCTCACACTGTCTTAATCTGTAATTCTATACTTTGAAAGAATAATCGTAACGGTTAATTACCTTAAAATAGATTATTTTTTCAATGGATTAGAAGCCCGTTGAACATGCATTCATGATAACTTTTGATGTTAACCTGTCTTAATCTATTAATTCTATACTTTGAAAGAATAATCTTTTGATGTTAGCATGTCTTAATATGGTATATGAATGTTTTTGCAACGCATTAGAAGCCAGGGTAAAGGTGTTTCTCCATAAATACAGTGTGGATAGGCAGGCATATCATTGCTCAGTAATGACAGAGTTAATGGATGTTCGTTTTAAGGAATTACTTCTAGCAAAGAAGGCCAGTGATACAAAGTCAGTGCTTATGCTGAAAGAGGAATATTTCCAACGATGGATGAGTTGAAGGAAGCTTGTTCGGTCAAATTAAAAACTGCTAGACAATATTACATTCTAGGACGGTACGAAATACTCCAGTGTGGTGATGTGGAGAAGTTAATTCGCAAGCGTGCCAACTTGGCAGAGGAACCAGTATACTTTGTGAACATAGATGCTATGTATGACATCATTAAGCGTGCTCACATTTCAACTGGACATGGTGGTCGCCACAAAATGGTTAAGTTTTTGTTTAGATATGCAAACATTACGAGGGAAAGTATTGAACTCTTCAAGTCTATGTATGATTTAATGTGTTTATCTCAAATCTGTAGCAAAAATACTCAAATCATTTTAATGATATGCATCTATGTATGTTTTAATGTATTTATCTCAAATCCGTAGCAAAAATATTCAAATTGTTTTAATGATGTGCATCTTGTGATTAATTATCAATTATGTGTTTGGTTTAGATTTTTACTTGTTTTAATGTCTTTATCTCAAATCCGTAGCGAATTAAATAATATTTCATTTTGTCACTAGTTGTGTTTACCTTTATAACAATTGCTGTCAATGAATGGTGGATCTTTCATTTCAGGCAATGTGTCTAGAAATTACCTTGAAAAGTCAGGCAATGTGTATATTGCCTGAAATATTTAGGCAATATACAGACTGCCTGAGTGAATCAGTTACTTTACAGATTGTCTGAAATGTTCAGGCATTCTACAGATTGCCTGGTTTTACACATTGACTGTAACATATAAAGGGCGAGACGTAGCTCAGTGGTAAAACGTTTGCTTGATACGCGATCGGTTTGGGATCGATCCCTGTCAGTGGGCCCATTGGGCTATTTCTTGTTCCAGCCAGTGCACCACGACTGGTATATTAAAGGCCGTGGTATGTACTATCCTGACACATTTTGCTCTACGTCAACACAAGAAAATACAGCGCAGTTTCGTATAGAGGCTTCGGGTTTCTTCCTGTAGCAATGGTACTGGTTAACAGCATGTAAGTTTAATGTCATGACTGGACTCGGGAATAATCAAACTAAAGCTCTGTGGCATCAGATTTAGGGGAAAAAATGTTAAAGCCATTGGACATAAGGCTGGTAGGTACGGGGTTCGCAGCACAGTACCGGCTTCCACCCAGATGGAGTTTTAACGACTTAATTAGTAGGTGAAACACCACTACGCTTTCTTCTCTCTCACCAACCACCAACAAACTATAACCCATAGTCCGGGACAGACATCCTAGATAGCTGAAGTGTGTGTCCAGGACAGCTTGAACCTTAATTGGATATAATCACGAAAATAAGTTCAAATGAAATTAAATGACTACCATTTCGTCGTACAATTACACAGTCCACTCTAGCCTTCCCCTACAACATACCAATAAGGGGAGGGCTAGAGGGGACTCGAGCTAGGCATATGGATGACCCGATATTAGCATGTACAATCAGCTGTCAAGAAACCGCACTTTAACTGACACCAGTTTGTTACGTGACACGGAGACGAACCGCGCTTTTAGGTACAGCTCAATTTCAACCCGGAAGAAGTCGCGTCAATTTCAACATGATGAGTTCGTCTCCATTTCAACACGAAGAGCCCGCGGTGAAGATGACACCCGAGTCATGCTCCATAATGAAATCACGTTAAAGTATACCGCACGAGAGTCCACGTGTCAAATACGGACTGAACACAACCCCAGACCGCTATTAATGATGTTGGTTTCCAATCGGTATCACGTGGCATGTGTTGTTTTTTCGCGGAGTTCAGTTCACAAAAGTCAATTTAATTTCCTTGCGGAGAGAATGTATTAGATGATTTGTCATTCGATAAATACTGTTCTTGCTCACCCGTTGGTGTTCAAGTTCAAGTTCTTTATTGCGTTAAGCTTTTCAGCTTAATAGCATAAAACAGTATTGAACATATAAATTAATATATACATGTATATACAATAGTCTAGTGCAATGGTGGAGAGTGACATGTTAAACTATACTTAAACTCGCATGTAGTATAGTATAGCAATATGGTAATATAATATAATTTAATATAAAGGTAGAGTATTGTTAACTACTATTGATAATAAAGGGGCATATGGGTATTGGGTGAGAATACCATTCGTTATTTTTGATAACACATGCTTGTTTATACATGTACGTGTGTTAACAATTTCAAGACATACGACTGGCTGCTCTTAGGTGACGTTCGCGAACGATTTGATTGGTTCTCGACGTGGCCATTTGGTTTAACGTGAAGCGCATAAGCCAGTCTAGCGGACGCTTTTCTGCTCGGTCTGACTGAACGCAGCGTAAGCCACAAATGCCATGCATCCAATTGAATAAAAAAAAAGCACGATCGAAATCGATTACATTGTGACGTATAATTAACCTGACAATAATTTGTCTGTGATGAGAGCTGTGAATAACTAGTCGAAAAAGTTTTTTTTTTTCTTTTAACCTTGTTTTTTGAGGATATGTAAGGAATAGAATAATACATTCGTGTCCGTTAGATACCATTTACCTCTCAACTCGTTGTGAGATGAATGGTATCTAACGGCCACTCGAATATTATTCTCAATATATACACTGCTATAAAGCCGCGAGTGTTTCATTTGAACCGAAAACTGCAATAGTCATCTTCAAGGTCAATGTAATTTGCGTATTTTAATTACATCCTATGTCCAACTTGAAAATCCCATGACTCGACTGGGATCCGAACCCAGTACCTACCAGCCTGTAGACCGATGTCCTAACCACGACGCCACCGAGGCCGGTATCTTGTTGTTAATGACAGTGCTACATGCACGAAGGAAATGTAATCCTCGCCGGTTTTTAGTTCACCCAATACTAACTAAACGCCAACGCTATGGTGAATATAGTTTATTTCGTGAACTTTCGTTGGATTGTGAATGGTTTTTCGGATACTTTGTTTTTGTACATGAATAATAATGTCTTCTTTCCTAACCATCTTGCGGGACGACATCCTGGTCGACAGAAATCACTTCACGATTGAATGGGTGTGACGTCAAATTCTATATATAGCACGCGATTTCGCCAGCGATTACGCAAAAATAGGATAAGTTCCTATTTCCAAAAATCGTTGCGTAAATCGTGGCGACAGTCGCGTTTGGTGTGCACGTCTCTACTTGAGTGTCTCTTTTCTATATCCCGGCGAAAATAGTTGTGAAATTCGCTGCAAAAATCTTGTCTGGTGTGCAACTGCCTTTAGCCCTATTCGGTCATTGACATTCATTTAACTTGAAAAATAAACTTAAAAAAACAACAACAACAAACAAACCCACAGAAAAGATTTCAAGTTTGGATCTGTCACAGAACACTTTGCATTTGACATCAACTGATGGCGGGGTGAAAAACAAATCGATTCTGTGAAATGGTACAAGGTCGTTGCTGTGGAGGATATTGACACAATCTCAAAAACTGTCAGTCAATGTAACGGCGCTTTGATTGCAAAATGCAATTTGATGTGTGAAATAAAAGGGACTGTCCTGAGTTAGCTCTCGTTGTGACTTGTTTACGACAAACAGCGACTTTTTTTAATAGCTAAATTTACATATTAAAGATATTTTCCTGTTTAGAACATCAGTGTCTGTATAAACAAGGTGTTTGTTGTTTGTAGTAGACCAAACCGGAAGGAAGGAAGGAAATGTTTTGTTTAACGACGCACTCAGCACATTTCATTTACGGTTATACGGCGTCAGACATATGGTTAAAGACCACACAGATATTTATTGAGAGAGAAAATCCGCTGTTGCCACTTCATGGGCTATTTTCGATTATCAGCAAGGGATCTTTTATATGCACCATCCCACAGACAGGGTAGTACATACCCTGGCCTTTGATATGCCAGTCGTGGTGTAGACCAAACCGGATTTAACATTGTAATAATTTCGTACGCACGAAAACACATAATATGTCAATCATATAATAGCTAGCATATCCAGTGTAATCAAAGTATGCGATATTTTTCAAAATTAATCGAAGGAAGGAAATGCTGACTGCAATTAAAGTTGCGTATACAGTTTACAAAAACAAGTTGTATTAAGCTTGAGATTATATGATAAAGAGATTATTACCCTCGTGTCTTTCAGTATCGTCATGTACTTATTTATTTTTAATGATTTTATAATCATATCATACGTTCTTCATCTTCTTTTGTCCTTTTTTTAATATTTTCGTGCTTATAGCCAATTAAAGTTCAAGCACGCTATCTGGGTTGTCTGTCCAGGTCAATAGGTTAGTTGTTAGTGGTTAGTGAGAGAGAAGAGGGTGTAGTGGTGTTACGCCTACCCACTGAGTCGTCAAAACTCGCTCTGGGTGGGAGCCGGTACCGGGCTGCGAACCCTGTACCTACAAGCCTTATGTCCGGTGGCTTAACCACGACACCACCGATGCCGGTATCATATGTTCAATGGCTTTTACAGAGACAGAACGTAATCTATGTTAAAAGTGGGTGGCCCCGCGGACCGTATGGTCGCGGTTGATTTTCTCACCTGTTATTGAGAATTCCACCAAAGGCCGTGGTATGTGCTATCCTGTCTGTGGCATGGTTCATATAAAATATCCCTTGCTGCTAATCGAAAAGAGCAGCCCATGAAGTGGCAACAGCGGGTTTCCTCCTTCAATATATGTGTGGTCCTTCACCATGTCCGATGCCATATAACTGTAAATAAAATGTGTTGAGTGCGTCGTTAAATAAAACATTTCCTTCCTTCCACTAAAAAAATCCCGTACTAATCCATTCGGTAATCATTTTCGCTGTCACTGAATCAATAAAAATCACCATACGTCCTATGTACCAATGTCAACAATACATTTTAATTTTTAGTCGAGACTTCCCTTTCAAAACAAAGAAATCAAGTGAAGCAACAGAAATCATGGACCAATCAGAAACAATTTCCGGAATTTTTGCACCACAACTTGTCACAGACCGTGGTATGTGCTTTCGTGTCTGTAGGAAAGTGCATATAAAAGATCCCTTGCTGTCAGTGCGTCTAGATTATGGTAGCACCACTCCCATGGCTAATGATATTCAATGTTGGGCTAGTAAATAACTACTATTGCCATGCCCAATGGCTAGTGAATTTTTCTTTGTTAAATGTTGCAGTTAAGTCTGTTTTGTAAATATGAATATCCTGCCCTCACCCCCCCCCCCCCCCCCCCCCCCCCCCCCCCAATGTTATGTGTTTGTAAGCTATATCTCCCTCTTTAGGTGACATATCTGATTATTACTATTATTTAGTAATATTGTGTTAACTTAAAGTAAAGCAGGGCTAGTGAATTTTTAATTGTGGCTAGTAAATATTTTAAATCAATGATTCCATGGCTAGTGGTTTTTTTAAAAATCCCCGAAGCATTGCTTGCTGCTAATGGAAAAATGTAGCGGGCTTCCACTGATGACTACGAGTCAGAATTATCAAATATTTGACATCCAATATCCGATGCTTAATTAATTAATGTACTCTAGTGGTGTCGTTAAACAAAACAAACTTTAACTTATTCTACCACTCCACTCTCCCAGACAGGACAGTATATACCAGTCGTCGAGTTTAGTTCAGTAACATGCCCAATCCATTTGTACCTTATATGCAATCAAATATGTTTCAATACAATCAAACATGGTTAAAGACATTAATCAAACAAAGACTCTCAGATCAGTTTATACAGAATTGGCAAAGCGACATTTCGAAATCCAATAAAGGTTTAACTTATAGACTATTTAAAGAGAACATAGTATTTGAAACATATCTCAATATACTTGATAAAATCTGTGTGTAATACATTTCTTAGATTTCGTATAGCTAACCACTCTTTACCTATTGAAACAGGCAGATGGACCAATATTTTATTTGAAAACAAGAAATGTGTATATTGTACTGTTCATGATGTTGATGGTGAATTTCACTACTTATTGATATGTACAAAATATATTCACAGATATTATTTTACAAGACCAAATGTAAACAAATTTAAGCAGCTTTTTAATTGTAAACATATAGGCACCCGTAGAAACTTGTGTAGATTTATAAATATTATCAACGAACATTTCTGATCCTCCTAAGACTTTCTTTATTTACAGTTTATGAATTGTTTTTTTCCAAACCCTGTCATCTTGATGCTGTTATATTATATATGTATATTTGTATTCCTCAAATGCCATAGAACGATGGCCCTGAGTGTAATAAAGTTCTGTTCTGTTCTGTTCTGTTCTGTTCTGTTGGATAAAATTCTAAAGAAATTATCGCACAACAATAGATAAAAACATAATCTGTGACACTCTCGGCCCCCGGGCGGCCCTCCCCCGGCTTCGGCCACGCTGAAGTTCCCGATAGGATCGGTGTGTCTGTTGAACTTTCCCTTTAATGGTTAACTTTCCTGTGGCCTGGGCCCAACCTCCTAGAAACCTACATAAATTAAGGGTTAAATGAATGCTCTAAATGGTTTATTTCTTTTCGGAAAACCCGTTCTAAAAATGGCGTCTAAAATCTTATTATATGATTTTATAGGTAAATTTTTTTGTTTTGGGAAAGACGCAATTAAAATTAATATATTAAGGTCCCACCTTTCTGATTGGCTGTAATATCAAAATTGTCCTAAATAATTTTACCACCCCGGGCTGGGTTACTGGCATCCAGTGATCGAGCCCAGAGAGGTCATGCTTGAAACCTTCGTGGTATAGGAGCATGTAAAAAAATTTAATGAATGAATGTGACACTCTATTATACTTAGATGCAATGTATTTTCCACGCAATCCTAATTTCGTATACTACTATTTTTGGTTTCTTTTAAATTTTAACTCCCTAAACGTAATTTCTCACATGGCGCGGTGAGTTCATCGAGTAAGATCACGAGTGCTTTAACCACTTGACCGCACGTCGTTCCTCATCTCCCATTATTTGGCTAGACCTCTCATTAAATATGTCTTTTCAAGTCAGAGTTCCGTAATCCTGGAAATAACGTCTTGACCGTTTCCAATTCCAAACTGACATCTTGCCATTCAGTCGAGATCGTCGGTTACGGAGTTCTCTTGTAGACGTCTTTAACTGTCAGCTTGAAATCACAGATGCAGAAATCATTCAAATTAAAAAAAAGAAGAACAAAGAAAGAAAGACAGAAAAAAAAGATAGATAGATAGATAAGATAGATAGATAGATAGATAGAAAGAGAGAAGAAGAAATGTTTTATTTGACGCACTCAACACATTTTATTTACGGTTATAAGGACCACACAGATTTTGAGAGGAAACCCGCTGTCGCCACTTCATGGGCTACTCTTCCGATTAGCAGCAAGGGATCTTTTATTTGCGCTTCCCACAGGCAGGATAGCACAAACCATGGCCTTTGTTGAACCAGTTATGGATCACTGGTCGGTGCAAGTGGTTTACACCTACCCAATGAGCCTTGCGGAGCACTCACTCAGGGTTTGGAGTCGGTATCTGGATAAAAAAATCCCATGCCTCGACTGGGATCCGAACCCAGTACCTACCAGCCTGTTGACCGATGGCCTAACCACGACGCCACCGAGGCCGGTAGATAGAAAGAGAGAGAGAGAGAGAGAGAAAGAAACAAAATGAAATAAAGAAAGAAAGAAAGAAAGAAAGAAAGAAAGAAAGAAATGTCTTATTTAACGACGCACTCAACGCATTTTATTTACGGTTATATGGCGTCAGACAACAAATAAACAGGAAGGAAATATTCTATTTAACGACGCACTCAACACATTTTATTTACGGTTATATGGCGTCGGACATATGGTTAAGGTCCACACAGATATTGTGGGAGGAAACCCGCTGTCGCCACTTCATGGGCTACTGTTTTCGATTAGCAGCAAGGGATCTTTTTTATGCACCATCCCATATACAGGATAGCACATACCACGGCCTTTGATGTACCAGTCGTGGTGCACTGGCTGGAGCGAGAAATAGCCCAATGGGCCCACCAACGGGGATCGATCCCAAATCGACCGCGCATCAAGCGAGCGCTTTACCACTGGTCTACGTCTCGCCCTACGTCAGACGAGTGCGTAGTGTTACCAGCTCCAGGAGCCTAATTCACAAAACTCTCTTAGGCTCTGTTAGACAACAAAGCATCCTCTTTGCAAGTATATTAGCATTGCACTGCGAGATCGCAAAGTTGCGAGAGTTGAGTGAATTGGGCCCCTGGAGCATTAAACGTTGCAAGTCGGTACCCACAACTGTTCTTTGTTGGTTTTGCATGTTTGCAAGGAATCGATTGAGGATCTGAAGGATGCAAATTTTACACCCTTGAGCTTTTTGAAATATTCAAGATGGCATAAAGAAGTGTTCAAGAACTATTAATATGTACCTCACACAAAGTGTTCACCTTGAAATTGACACGTGTCTGTAAGAAACTGACAAGTGTTGGTCATGCATTGGATTTGTGCCAACATGCCTAGTTGTCAACCACGGAGCAGCCCGAGCAACATACTCAACAAGCTTTTTATGAATTACAGTTTAGTTGCTTTCTGTGTAGCGATGAACAAGACATTTAGAAGATTGCTATCATCATGTAATTACGTTAGAAAGCTTCTCTCTTTTTTTTTTATCAATGTGGCCTCGGGTCTTTATATTCGGTACAAATAGGTCATCGACCACGGAACAAGAAAGTAATACGCGTAGGCCTATCTGCTTAAAAACGTCATCTCGTCCCACTGGCGTGGGAAGCGAGAGGTGGGAGGCAAGGGGGGCCTGTGCCCCCCCACTTTTCAGATATTTTATTTTATATTTGCTTTATAATAGTGTAAAGTGTGTAAATATAAAAGTCCCCCCCCCCCCCCCCACACACACACTTTTGTGGCACCTTCCTACGCCACTGCGTCCTTTCATATACTTTAAAAAAAAAAAAGTAGGGGAACCTGAAATATTAATGTTAATTTCAACTATACGTTTTGACTACAGATATCCTATTAAAGAGCGTCCAGGTCTGTTTATCAACACACCGAAACACATTCCATAGTTTGCACATGCATCACGCAATTGCCCCGTACACGTGCGTGGGGTGTCATTCTTGATTTTGTCACATTTCCAGGAAGGTCCATTAATCAATGTGGAACATTATTTCAATCTTTTATTATTCTGTTGATCATACAGTTGTTATTTTTTTGTTTTTAGTCATTTTTTTGTTTGAATTTGCGATTTACTGATAAAAAAACCCCGTCAACTTTCAAATTTCACTTCTGACCCCAATCGTCCTTCAAGATCTTTGGTGGTCATAAAACCTACTGTAATACTAAACTACCGGTTGTAATGTTATCGCAATTAATTCACTATTATCATATAACCATACCCCATAGCAGGGCCGTAGCTAGCAGGGGGCAGTTGCCCCCCCCCCCCCTCCCCGAAAAAAAATCGGAAAGCACTATAGAAACTTAAAGAAAAGGAGTTTTAGACTATTAACTACTCAGTTTCCCCCCCCCCCCCCCCCAAACAAAACATCCTAGCTACGGCCCTGCACAGCTAATGTACTTTACAATTTTGGCAAATGTAAATTCTTATTAAAGTTCCCCTACTTTTTTCAAGGGTATGGTATAGTTAAAAGTGTGTTTTGTTTAACGACATCACTGGATTTCATAGTATAGCATGTTAAATCAAATTTTCTTTCTTTTTTTCTCAATATATTTCCCGGGGGAGCATGACTTGACCACAGTCTAGACATAGCCACCCCCACCCCACCCCACCCTGCTAAAATTCCTGAAACAGACCTTAATCGAAGTGGTACTTTTCTGTTATTAGGTGGGGGGTTTTTGTGGGGTTTTTTAATTAATTAATTTATTTATTTATTTTAAATAACGAGGTCCTTTTAAAGTCGTAGGCGCTAGTTTTTAACCCGTGGAAACTGAAACCAAGTTTGCATAATCTACAAACATGTAGCACATTCTGGTAAAGTTACAACAGAGTAAAACCAGTGGCTGTGGCGTTAAAATGTGGTAAGAAAGAAAGAAATGTTTTATTTAACGATGCACTCAACACATTTTATTTACGGTTATATGGCGTGAGACATATGGTTAAGGACCACACAGATTTTGAGAGGAAACCCGCTGTCGCCACTACATGGGCTACTCTTTCCGATTAGCAGCAAGGGATCTTTTATTTGCGCTTCCCACAGGCAGGATAGCACAAACCATGGCTTTTGTTGAACCAGTTACGGATCACTGGTCGGTGCAAGTGGTGTACACCTACCCATTGAGCCTTGCGGAGCACTCACTCAGGGTTTGGAGTCGGTATCTGGATTGAAAATCCCATGCCTCGACTGGGATCCGAACCCAGTACCTACCAGCCTGTAGACCGGTGGCCTAACCACGACGCCACCGAGGCCGGTGCCGGTGCCGGTAGTGGAATGATATATTCTTGCTGTTGATAATGTCATCAAATATACACAATCTAACTCTTCGACGCCACCGAGGCCGGTTATATCCGTGATCAAGACAGTATCTCAGCACAATGCACACACTAGGCTTTGTCGCTTTAAGGGTGTATACTATCAAATCAAATCCCATAGACGACAACAGTCACTTATGTGGCTAAAACCCCTACCCGCAGCGTATCAATCGACATAAACGCCACGAATATAAATACTACCACCCCTCACCCTTAAAGTGAATCAGAAAAAAAAAGAGGGTCAAGCTGCTCATTTCTGAGATATCGGGTAGCGTCTATGACTACCCTAGTTCCGCACAAAATTTGAGTACATTTTCTTACAGGTACCCCATGTTTCAAGCACAAGGCTAGACTACTTGACACAGTGGTACTAGATGAAATAAAACTGCATACATGTTTCGCCTAGATGAAACTATTTTGTTTTTACAACCAACACACATTTATCGCCAATCATAGGACGTGTGGTGTTCACTTCTCTATCAAAACTTGGGTGCACCTCGAACTTTGACCCAGCCGGAAGTTATTTGGTTCAGTGCTACCATAAAATCATTCCTAAGGCAAGATTTCATATTCATTTCTCTCAAGTACCTACTTCTCTCAGCAGATAAAGATGTACACTTAAAAGCGTAATTAAACTCATTGCCGATATGAGTTCTGCAAAAAGTGACATAATCTACTTCCTCTCTCAGTTTCTATAGGGATTTTGACATTGCCAAATCAAATTTCTAATCTAAATTCATATATAAATATTCTTTAGTTAACCCCATTTAAATGACTCGACTTTATCGCTATTCCATTTTTATAACTATTGATCACGTCATATCCTTTTGAAACCATGTTTTAACCTCAACACGTGAGATATTTTCTTTTGAGAATGTCGGCAAAAGTACACATTTTGACTCTCACCCGTTTAGGAATAAAGCCAATTAGGTTGATAAAGACTATGATTTCAAAGTGGGACGCTGTGTCCCGTAGACGAATAATATATTCCTTGGGTTGAACGACCACGACTTGAAAGTGAGAGAGTCTCTATGGAATGAGATATATCATGCGGACAAAAAAAAGAGAGAGAAAAAAAAAGTCTATTTTGTTTAACGACACCACTGCAGCACATTGATCAGTTAATCATCGGATATGGCATGTACTCGTAGTCATCAGAGGACCCGCTACAATTTTCTACTATCAGTAAGGGACATTTTATATGCACTTTCCCATAGACAGGAAAGCACATACCGCGGCCTTTGGCCAGTTATCGTGCACTGGTTGGAGCGAGAAAAAATCTAATCAGTTGAATGGATTCCACACATTTGAATGAACTATTTTCTAATGGCAATAAAGCCGATATTCTACGTGATTAACTAGTTGTTATCTTTATCCATATATTTCCTATTGACAGTGTTATCAAATATATAGTTAAAGGCTTTTTTGTTTAACGATACCAATAGATATCATTGATTTATTAATCATCGGCTTGGATGTCAAACATTTGGTAATTCTGACTCGTAGTCAACAGAGGAAACCCGCTACATGTTTCCTAATGCAGCAAGGAATGTTTTATATGCACCTTCGTGTTATCAAATATATAGAGAATAATTAGTCAATGACGTAGTATATCGGCTTTAACCTGTGAGAATAGGATATTTTCCATTCGGCCTGGACAGGATAAAGCCTATATCCTACTTCATTAACTAGTTTTTATCTTTATCTTGTAATCCACACATTTCACGCTGACGATATTATCAAATATATAGAGGATAATTAGTCAGTGACGTATTATATAGGCTTTATCCTGAGAAGGTAAGAATGGGAAATTTCCTATTCGGCCTGGACAGGATAAAGCCGATAGCATACGTCATCAACTAGTTATTATCTTTATCTTGTAATCCATTTATTTCCCGCTGACGATGTTATCAAATATATAGGGAATAATTAGTCAGTGACGTATTATATCGGCTTTATCATGTGAAGGTAAGAATAGGAAAATTCCATTTCGGCCTGAATAGGATAAATCCGATATCCTACGTTAACTAGTTGTTATCTTTATCTTGCAATCCATAAAAATAAGGGGAAAAACTATTACTTTTGTTATTTCACCTACATAGTACGATGACTTAGAAATCAAATGAACTCTTTTGTAATATACCTATACATGTGAAAGAAAAAGAAAGAAATGTTTTATTTAACGACACACTCAACACATTTTATTTACGGTTATATGGAGTCAGACAAATGGTTAAGGACCACACAGATATTGAGAGAGGGAACCCGCTGTCGCCACTTCATGGGCTACCTTATGGTACTCTTTTCGATTAGCAGCAAGGGATCTTTTATATGAACCATCCCACAGACAGGGTAGTACATACCCCGGCCTTTGATATACCAGTCGTGGTGTACTGGCTGGACGAGAAATAGCCCAATGGGCCCACCGACGGGGATCGATTCCAGATCGACCGCGCATCGAGCAAGCGCTTTACCATTGGGTTACGTCTCGTCCCCTATAATTTTGATTTATTCCTAAATAAAGCGTGGAAGGGTTAAAATGTGTGAATGTTATGACATTGTCCTGAGAACATATTTCATTCCACAATGTGATACAGTTGGCATTGTCCTTAGAACAAATTTCATTTTATTACCTGATACACATTAAAATCATGGTCGATTTAATTAGGTTGGAGACTTTATCGCGTAATAAAATTACATACATAATATTATGTTCTAAGGACAATACCATAACGTACAGACGCTTTAACCCTTCCCCCGTTTCATTTAGGAATAAATCAAATTAGGTTGAAATCGACAACTATTCCAATGTGGAGACTATCAAGTGATGAAATGAAATATGTTCTGATGACAATGTCATAACATATGCACGTTTTAGCCCATCTCCGTTCTATTTAGGAATAAATCAAATTAGTTTGAACTCGACAACTATTCCAATGTGGAGACTGTATCAAGTGATGGAATGAAATATGTTCTTAAGATAATGCCATAACATATCCACGTTTTAGCCCTTCCCCGTTTTATTTCGGAATAAATTAAATTAGATTGAAATCGACCACGATTCCAATGTAGAGATTGTATCACGTAATGGAATGAAATACGTTCTAAAGATAATGCCATAACATATACACGCTTTAGCCCTTCCCCGTTTAGAAATAGATGGAATTAGGTTGAAGAAAACCACGATTTCGAAACAGGAGACTAGTGGAATGGTTTAGTTATTTCAGAAAAAGTCCAGAAGGGTTTTCAAGTGGAGAAGTAGAGAATACTACATGAGTGGCCGTTAGATGCCATTTATCTCACACAGAGTTGTTTTAAAATGTATCTAAAGAGCGAAAGCGAATTTGATACGTTTTTAAACAACGAGTTGTGAGATAACTGCTATCTAACGGACACGAATGTATTATTCTATTCCTTACATATCCTCAAAAACCAGGTTTTAAGCAAAATTTAACATCTTTTTCGACTAAAAGATATTTACAACCCTTTGCACTTGTAGCTGATTTACACGTCACAGACACATGATTGTAGGGTTAACCGATTTCCATCTTGTTGTTTTTTATTGGATATATGGCATTGGTGACCTGGTCATCACCTAGGAGCAGCCAGTCGTATTATCTTGAAATTGCTAACACATGTACATGTGTAAACAGGATATGTGTTATAAATAAAGCATGGTGTTCTCACCAACGAGTGCGTAGGAACACAAAGTTAATTGAGTTTTTGAAATATGAAGAAAAAAAATGATAGCATTCTACGTAGGGGGATAATAAAAGTTTTATCCATCCGTTAATAATTTGTTTAATTTCAAATAATCTCTTTTCAAAATTAATATTTGTAATTTCTTTAATATTTCTTTTGAATTTGATTCCTCAAAATTAAAATTTGTTGGATTCCATTCAAGTTTTTGGGTTTGGTAAATATACATGTTTACTATTTGGTTTTTAATCTATCCACATAACTTAGGATTTATTATAGTTTATATTTAGGCCAGACATATTTGCAAAGTCATTGAGTACCATAACCGTTGTTTCCAAATATTTTTGACTTCCATCAAGAATGAAAGGGCGAGATGGGACGTAGCCCAGTGGTAAAGCGCTCGCTTGATGCGCGGTCGATTTGGGATCGATCCCCGTTAGTGGGCCCATTGGGCTATTTCTCGCTCCAGCCAGTGCACCACGACTGGTACATCAAAGACCGTGGTATGTGCTATCCTGTCTATGGGATGGCGCATATTAAAGATCCCTTGCTGCCAATCAAAAAGAGTAGCCCATGAAGTGGTGACAGCGGGTTTCCTCCTTCAATATCTGTGTGGTCTGACGCCATATAACCGGAAATAAAATGTGTTGAGTGCGTCGTTAAATAAAACATTTCCTTCCTTCCTTCCATCAAGAATGAATTCGGTGTCGTCTGCATATTGTGTCATGTGGAGATTCTGATTACTGCATTATTCCTATTCATAAGAGCTAGCATCTCTGCACATAATAAAATATATATGGAGGTACTGGGTCGCCTTGTCTACAGCCTCTGTGAATTTCCAACCATGCAGATAAGGTACCATTAATTATTAAACAATATTTAATATTTTATTGTCAGCCATTCCCAAAGACGAAAAATGGATAAAGTATTATCAATGAAGGCAAAGACACGGAATCAAAGGACTTTTCATAATCTACTAAAAATAGCATCATTGGAATATTAAATAATTCAGTATTAACCAATAAATCATATATTAAACGAATGTTATTACCAACATATCTATTTGTCATGAAACCAGTTTGATTTTCACTAATTAATTTTGGAAGAACTTTTTTTTTTAATACGTTCAGCAATGACTGAAGACAGTAGTTTAAGAGTGCGAGTGCGAATAATTTTTACATCCTCATTTACCACTAGCGTTTCGAGCATGTCCGTCCCGGGGCCTGTCTCTGGATAGCCAGGGGCTTGTCCCGGGACAGAAAACAAATAAGCGGACAATTTTGAAATTTACACCAAAAATTAAATAGTGGGCATTTAACATTTTGATGCGCATCTCTAATTAATATAATTAATAAAGAAAATTCTACTCATTAAATTTGGTCGCTACATTAGATCGAGTGGTCAAAAAGAAATTAGATAAGATCGGTGGCCTGACTCGGGATGGAGGGGGAAGGTGGGTAGAGTTGAAAATGGGCAGAATTTTGAAAATAGCAATTAGTAAAAAAGTTACAAGCCAAAAATAAAAGAATTGACAGCTCGGTCGAATATTTATATAATTTGGAGCATTTTAGAAGGACAGTCCAAAAATAAATAAGAGAAAGAAGAGAGGATCGGACTATTTAATAATATTTAAAAAAAGAAGAAGAAGTAATTACAACAGAAACTTTTGAACGAAGGCCTAAAAGTTTAAAGTCCGATCTATATGTCCACGTGAGTGGCCTCCTTAAGGCCGTTAGGGTGTACAGCTTATAGGGACGAGATGGGTTACATCCCGTCAAGAAAACCCCTAGATTGACAGTCAATAGACGTTGAAGGTGTAGTGCTGTGCTGAAATACAGATTTTGATAAGGCCGGATCCGTCTGAACGAGAGAGAGAGAACCAGACTAGGGTATAGTCCAGTCGTCGTGGGTTGGTATAGTGGTGCGGACAGGCCCGACTCCGGAGGATACGAGATGGTATCATAATAAAAAAAGTAAAGTACAGAAAAGAGTAGTAGGGGCCGACCCCGCTTCCTATTTCTTCTTAGAGTGGGGCGGTCAATCTTCCAGCGCTGCTAGAACAGGCTCGGACATGTAGAGACTAAACGCGAACAACCGTCATACGAGTCACGAAAAAAAAAGTCAACATAGTCAGACGAAGAAATGACGTGGAGGCAAGGAATCTCGCTAAAAAAGAATCCAATCTGGTGGTGCAGACTGTCGAAACGAGAAGCGTTCCAGCGTTCAATCAGTTCCAATGGCTGCATACATCCCAGTAGAAAACTTCACTTCGCTGACAAAAACAACGAAGTGAAGGATCCCCAAGTCGAGCAACGAAAGACCGTGTAGCGGGCACAAGCAAAACAAACACGTCTTACCGCGTCGAGCTGCAGACAGTAGTTTAAAAGAGTAGTTTAATAGAGATAAACTGGACACAATTAAAAATAAAGTTTTTAGTTTGTCACTTAAAGGGATACATATAACATCTGCTTGTGTTTGAGCAACAGAAAGGTTTTCCTTTGTAAAAACTTCATTCATTGATTGTAGTAAGTAGATGCCAATATCCTTCCAGAATTTAAAACAAATAAAATTCGTAGGTTTATCCATTTGAAGTTAGAGACTCTGTTTGGTAGTATTTCTCGTTCCAGACACAGCACCACGACTGGTATGTCAGAGACCGTGGTATGTGCTATCCTGTCTATGGGATGGTTCATATAAAAGATCCCTTGCTGCTAATCGAAAAGAGTAGCCCATGAAGTGGCGACAGCGGGTTTCCTCCCTCAATATCTGTGTGGTCATAAACCATATGTCCGATGCCATATAACCGTAAATAAAATGTGTTGAGAGCGTCGTTAAATAAATCATTTCCTTCATTCATTGACTGTATTAAGTAGATGCCAATATCTTTCCAGAATTCTTTAAAAAAAACACATTTAAATCGTAGGTTTATTCATCTTAAGTGAGAAACTGTGTTTGGTAGTATTTCTCGTTCCAGCCAGTGCACCACGACTGGTATGTCAAAGGCCGTGGTGTGTGTTAGCCTGTCTGTGGGATGGTGCATATAAAAGATTCCTTGCTACTAATGGAAAAAATGCAGCGGGTTTCCTCTCTAAGACTATATGTTAAAATTACCAAATGTTTGACATCCATTAGCCGATGATTAATATATCAGTGTGCTTTAGTGGTGTCGTTAAACAGAACAAACTTGTTTATTCGTTGATTGCAGTAAGTAGATGCCAATATGTTTTCAGGGTTTTTTGTATAAAATTCTTAGGTATGTCCATCTTAAATGAGATACTGTGTCTGGTAGTGGAATGATATATTCTTGCTGTTGATAATGTCATCAAATATACACAATCTAACCTTTCCCTGTTCATGAAGAAATCATATGATATTGAACGGTACGACGATTCTGAACACAGGCGTACGGGCTCCCGTTTTCCCTGGTGGGGGGGGGGGGGGGGGGGGGGGTAAGGCTGATTTTTGCCATAATTAAACGAAAATTGCAAACAAATCACTGCGCATGTTTACATGGATTACTAATTTTGATGGTAGAATGGTGGAAATACGTGGTGAAAACGTCTCAGGTTAGCACATTATACTCGAATATCTTTGTCATTTTTGACCGAATTTGAGGTTTTGCTCCAGAACTAGGGGCTGGGGGGGGGGGGGGGTTGGGGGGGGGGATTTGCTCCCCTGACCCTTAAATGAAGAGTGTGTCCCGTAGTTAAATGGAATCTTTTCCGTGTATAATATCAAACAATATACAGTATAACCACTTTCATCCTTCAACCAAAATAGGTTGCTAACAACCTCGATTGTGAAGTGGTATAGTCTTTGGTAGTGATAGGGTAGGGTACTGGTTGGGACTGGGGAATAACTCTAATAAATCCGTTGATTCAACCACATCAGGCGAGTATTCTACTAACTAAACTAAATCTCGCACCAGCCTGTTTACAATTCGTATTTCCTAAGTCACAGTTGGTGATGAATTTCATTATGTATTTCAATGTCCACATTTTAGTAACGAAAGATCAACCTAACTTAATAAATATATCCACAACAGACCAAACACTTTTAAATTACACAAGCTCTTTAACACAAAACAATTATCTATTATAAAGAAACTATGTACGTTTCTTAATGTCATTAATAGTGTATTAAAAGACATACCTTTGTCATAGATTTCTTCTATTAATATATTTTAGTAAAATATATACATGTATATGTATATTTTAATCAGCAGCCGCCATTGTATTGTATATATATATATATATATATATATATATATATATATATATATATATATATATATATATATATATATATATTCTGTCCTGTTCTGTCCTGTTCTGTTCTGTTCTGAAGGCTTAGGAATGCTATAGAGTTAAGATAGAAACAACAGACCACGGCCTGTCATATAATATACCAATTATAGGGTAGTAGTTTAAAGCGGACGTGCTTCCCCGGATTTGTTTTTTTTTAAGAAAGAAACATTTCCTTGTGCACGGGGGGGGGGGGGGGGGGGGGGGGGGGGGGGGGGGGGGGGGGGTTGACCCCCAAAACCCACGCTATACACACGCGCCTGAGTTCTACCAGAGGGCTGCAAAATTGAACTATAATGTGTTTCAACATATGTCGACCTTCAGGTGACCTTTCGTTATTTGATTATTTTGTACGACTTAGTTGAAAAGGCGCGAGACACGATTCACCCAGTTGCTGTCAGTTCTGGATTAAGGCAGTTTTCTAAAATACCACAAGACAAAATGGTTCAATGTCCTTCGATGACATTTTCCTTTTCTTCTTGTTTTTGTTTTGTTTTTTTGTCTCAAGTTGAAAAAAACCAAACAATTTCTTTGTTTTTCTTTGTTGACTGTGCCATTCCCAACCAGTTCTCCACGACTAGTATATCAAAGAGCGTGGTATGTGCTGTCCTGTCTCTGAAAAAACAGCATACAAAAGAGCCATTGCTTCTAATGGAAAAAGGTAGTGGGTTTTCTCTAAGATTACGTGTCAAAATTATCACATAGTTGACATCAAATAGCTGATAATTAATACATCAATGTGTATCAAAGACCGTGGTATGTGCTGTCCTGTCTGTGTGATGGTGCATATAATAGAGCCCTTACTTCTAATGGAAAAAAAAGGTAACGGGTTTCCTCTCTAAGACTATATGTAAAAATTACCAAATGTTTGACATCCAATGGCCGATGACTAGTAATTAATGTGCTCTAGTGGTGTCGTTAAAGAAAAGAAACTAACGTATCAAAATTACCAAATATCTGACGTCTAATTTCCGATAATTAATAAATCCAAGTGCTCTGGTGGTGGTGTTAAACACAACAAACTTTAAAGTGTCAAAACTACCAAATATCTTACATCCAATTTTCGATAATTAATAAATCAAAGTGAGGCGAGTGTGCGGAAATTTTAACAGGTTGGGGGGTCGTGGTGGGGGTGGGCGCGGGGGGAGGGGGTAGGTGATAGACGGTGTCGACCGAAGTTTGTAGAGGGGACGAGTCATAATGTTCACCCGGAATATATAGTGAGCAAAAAGAAAAGTTACTTAAGCAGGGAGGGGTTTCGATCCCGGAAACACTCCGCCTGCACACAGAAAGAAATGTTTTATTTAACGACGCACTCAACACATTTTATTTACGGTTATATGGCGTCAGACATATGGTTAAGGACCACACAGATTTTGAGAGGAAACCCGCTGTCGCCACTACATGGGCTGCTCTTCCGATTAGCAGCAAGGGATCTTTTATTTGCGCTTCCCACAGGCAGGATAGCACAAACAATGGCCTATGTTGAACCAGTTATGGATCACTGGTCGGTGCAAGTGGTTTACACCTACCCATTAAGCCTTGCGGAGCACTCACTCAGGGTTTGGAGTCGGTATCTGAATTAAAAATCGCATGCCTCGACTGGGATCCGAACCCAGTACCTACCAGCCTGTAGACCGATGGCCTACCACGACGCCACCGAGGCCGATGCCTGCACACAGAGGCTGAACGTAGCCCAGTGGTAAAGCGTTCGCTCGATGCGCGGTCGGTCTAGGATCGATTCCCGTCGGTGGACCCATTGGGCTATTTCTCCTTCCAGCCAGTGCTCCACAACTGATGTAACAAAGGCCGTGGTATGTACCATCCTGTCTGTGGGATGGTGCATATAAAAGATCCCTTGCTGCTAATCGAAAAGAGTAGCCCATGAAGTGGCGACAGCGGGTTTCCTTTCTCAATATCTGTGTGGTCCTTAACCATATGTCTGACGCCATATAACCGTAAATACAATGTGTTGAGAGCGTCGTTAAATAAAACATTTCCTTCTTCCTTCTTCCGCCTTCCACCTGCCTTAAACAAATTCTTAACTTTAACACGTACACACAAAAAAAGGCTTCCTAAACACACGTCCTAGTCTTCGAGTTAAAAGGAAGCTCTAGTTTGCAGGCAATCTCCGGTTAACAAGTGCGTAGGTTTAACGGTTTCCTCGTCAATTAGTCTCAATGCAGATTTATAAGCATCCGTTCTTTGTTTTACTACGGGTTCCTCAGTCTCGAGGATATGTAATCATTTACATCGCTGTCGTCCACCGTTAAACACGTAAAGCCAATTTCCATAACAACATCGCAGGCACACACTGGTCCGCACGTACCGAGAGGTCACCAAAATAAATGGATTTATTTTGTATGTTTCGCAGTCAAGGACGTATGCAGTAAACAAACAAAAAATCAGAAGAAGAGTTTATGTTGTTTCACGAAACCACTAGAACACTTTGATTTATTAATCATCGGCTATTGGATGTCAGACGTAGTAATTTTGACATATAATAGTCTTAGAAAGGAAACCTGCTACATTTGTTTCCATTAGTAGCAAGGGATCTTTTATATGCACCATCCCACAGATAGGATAGCACATACCACGGCCTTTGATATACCAGTCGTGGTGCACTGGCTGGGACGAGAAATAGTCCAATGGGCCCACCGACGGGAATCGATCGTAGACCGACCGCGCATCAAGCGAGCGCTTTACCACTGGCCCACGTCCCGCCCCTTCATAGAGAGGAAACCCGCTATGTTTTTCCATTAGTAGCAATGGATCTTTTCTATGCACTATTCCACATACAGGATAGCACATACCACGGTCTTTGATATACCAGTCGTGGAACAAAATTCAGAGAACGTGTGCAATGTTTCAACGGAGCACCAACAGATTGAAAAGAAGAAAGAAATGTTTTATTTAATGACGCACTCAACACATTTTATTTACGGTTATATGGCGTGAGACATATGGTTAAAGACCACACAAATATTGAGAGAGGAAACCCGCTGTCGCCACTAAATGGGCTACTCTTTTCGATTAGCAGCAAGGGATCTTTTATATGCACCATCCCACAGACAGGGTAGTACATACCACGACCTTTGATATACCAGTCGTAGTGCACTGGCTGGAACGAGAAGTAGCCCAATGGGCCCACCGACGAGGATCGATCCCAGACCGACCGCGCATCAAGCGAGCGCTGTACCACTGGGATGCAATATTTCTTGTTGAGGTGTAACATTTAGAAAGGCCACATAAAATATTCAAAAGTAGGCTATTTCATAACATGCATTATATACTCTTCAAAAGAAGAAACGCAAAACCACATTGTCGTAACATTTGGAGAATTGATTTAATTATTGAATGGTGAGTCCGATAATTACCAAATGTGCAGGATTGTTCACAATTCACTCTAGTCCATTGTGAGTAAGTGATAGGACACACCACCAAGGTCAAGGTCATCTGGAGTCAATACCGGGTGTGGCCTCCGCGTCTGTTGACAACTGCCTGGCACCGCCTGCCCATTGAAGCAACCAGAGTACGGATGACGTCCCGGGGGATGGTGGCCCACTCGGCCTGCAAGGCTGCTGCCAGCTCGGGCAGGGTCTGGGGCTGTGGTTGTCGCTGTCGGAGGCGTCGGTCCAACTCGTCCCATAGATGCTCAATTGGGTTCAAATCCGGTGATATCGATGGCCAAGGAAGGACATTAATGTTGTTGTTCTGTAGGAAAGCCGTTGTGAGACGTGCTGTGTGAGGCCTGGCGTTGTCATGTTGGAATACTGCGTTGGCGTTGGCCATAACTGGAACGATGTGTGGCCGGAGGATCTGGTCAATGTAGCCCTGTGCATTCAGGTTGCCCTGCACGTGGACCAGGTCAGTTCTGCCAGTGTGTGAGACGGCTGCCCACACCATGACACTACCCCCGCCGAATCTGTCCACTTCCTGCACGCAGTTTGCCGCATAACGTTCACCACGACGCCTATACACGCGACATCTTCCATCATGACGTCGGAGCAGAAAATCGGGACTCGTCACTGAATCACACCTGTCTCCATCGCAGTTGAGGCCATTGTCGATGAATCTGGCACCACTGCAGTCGGAGTCGACGGTGTTGTGGTGTTAAGATGACACCTCGAACTGGACGTCTGGCACGAATTCCTACCTCACGTAGGCGGTTCCGTACGGTCTGGTCGGATATCCTGCGCAAACCTGGTATTGCTGCGGCTGTGGAGGTTGGCAGTAGTCAATCGTTCCCGAAGGTGGCGTACCCGGATGTAGCGGTCCTGCCCGGGGGTAGTGACCCGTGGTCGACCGGATCTAGGGAGGTCACGTGTTGATCCATGTTGCTGGTAATGGTCCCACAGTCTGGAGATGGTGCTTGGGGACACATGGAATGCCCTGGCAACGGCCGTTCTGGATTCGCCTGCGTCTAGTCGGCCGATGGCATTGTTTCTCTGCGGTTCACTGAGACGTGGCATGTCCTGGATTGTCAACTGTCGGCAAGATACAGAGGCCAGGCAAGCGAACACCCTGCACTTTTATACCGTCGGTGTGCATGTTGCACGTGCAGACAACGCACGTGCAGTGGTGACATGGTTTGCACGTGGCTGCGTTTTTGCGAATATTCACATTTTGGAACTTTATTGTACAGTAGCTGCGTTTTATCGAATGTAACCGTGGGAATGTGTTTGGGACATGCAATGACCTTATATTCACAAAGCATGAACCGGTAGGAAACATAAAATCGGAGTTATAACCCATTTGTACCCTTTTGCGTTTCTTTTTTTTGAAGAGTATATATGGTAAAGTTCTCCCAAAACACCAAGGCGACGAAGATTGCATTGCAGGTCGCCACTACACGCAAATAAATGCATTATATCCATTTGCAAAACACTGGATTTTGGGGACACTTCGAAATACAAGGGGAGGAAGTGAAACTCAGGCGCGTTTCTAGAGGGGGTGGGTTGCTGGACAACCCTCTTCCCCCACCTACTGCAAACATTTTTTTTAAATGTATCATTTGGGGGAATATGACTCCACACACACACCGTTCTCCCATAACCAAAAATCGTCACAATCCAGACACCTCCCCACCCACTCCCCACCCCCGTTTGTAAAATGTACTGCACACGCGTCTGGAAAGTTGAACACAATACCCATGGATCACTGGCGTAGCCAGGATTTTAGATTGAAGAAGGGGAGGGGAGGGGGAGGGGGAGGGTCGGGGTGCAACCTGTATTGGGAGAGTCACGCTATGCATGTATGTATATGTTTATGTATGTATTAGTGGAAAAAAGTAACTGTGTATGGTTATCATGTTGATAAAAACATAATTTCAAGACATAAAACGATAAAAATGATCATATAGCATTATTTATTAGGCAATTAAGCAAAACGTTAATTCATTTAAAATGTCACAGCATTCGTCATTTCATCGGTATTGGGGATGAAAGACATGGGGGGTAAAAAAAAAAGTTCACAAAGTTAATAGCGCGTATGGCCACCGTTTGCGTCGATGCAGGCCTGGCACCGTCGCCTCATAGAGCCTACCAAATTGTTGAAGAATGCCTGGGGAATGCCGTTCCAGATCTGTACTAACGTCTGACCAAGCGCTCTCAACGTCAGCGGCTGGTTAGGCAGTGCACGTACACGACGTTGCATCTCATCCCAGACGTGCTCGATTGGTGCAAGATCGGGTGAGACCGCAGGCCACTGCAACACATCGATGTTCTGCTGTGCTAGAAAATCCATTACCACCCGGGCGACGTGAGGTCTAGCATTGTCATGCTGAAGCGTGATGTGACGTTGCTGTCCTTGCACAAATGGGATGACGTGAGCCTGAATAATGTTGTCACGGTAGCGTACAGCGTTCAAATTGCCATCGATGACCACAAGAGGTGTTTGTTCAGTTGACGTGATGCCACCCCAAACCATGACACTGCCTCCGCCAAATGCACGTCGCTCCACAACACAGGCGTCACTAAAACGTTCTCCAACACGACGATACACTCTTGAACGGCCGTCACTGCTGTCCAAGTGAAACTAGGACTCGTCCGTATACAATATACCCGCCCAGTCACGGCGATTAAAGTGCAAGTGTCTTCTACACCAAGCCAAACGTGCTACACGATGACGTCTTAGCAAAACTGAACGGATAGCCGGGCGTCGCGGACGGATACCATGTTCACGTAATCGATTCCGTACAGTTCTGGGATTAATGGCACGCAATCCAGGAATGGTCCGCGCTGTTAGACTTGCCGTTTGGAATCGATTCCTGAGGTGCACGAGTCTGATGTGGTTGTCCTGCTGTCGTGACGTCACGCGTGGACGGCCTGCACGTTGTTGGTCTCCGACATTACCAACATGTTGATAACGTCTCCACAAAGCCTGAATACTGTTTATGTGTACACCAAATTGCGTAGCGACAGCGCGATGGCGCATACCAGCCTGGATCATGCCAATTGCGCGAAGGCGGTCATTTTCGTTTAGCCTGGGCATTGCTCTGCTACAATTTTCAACAGAAATAACCTGCTTTTCTGTACCCCCGGTTGGCATGCAATGACCCGACAGTTGAAAAGTCGACAAAAACTTGAAAAGTAACATGTTGGGAGAAAAAAATGGGAAAAACATGTTCATGTCCCAGAAGCAAAACTGCACGTGCAAATACGGCATTGACCCAGCTATTGTGTGGCGGTGCGTTCACTGGTAACATGTACAAAACATCAGGCTAAAATATTGAGCGGTTTTATTTTCATCCGATTTTTTAGGTTACACAGTTACTTTTTTCCACTAGTATATATATATATATATATGTATGTATGTATGTATGTATGATTTTATAAAATTTAACACCGTTTTAAAAAAAAAAAAATTTGATTGGGGTGAGTGGGTCATGACCCCCGTGACCCCTCCCCCCCCACCCCCCATCCGCATGCCACTGCCATTGATCTGCCACTGGATCCCTAAAGGGCAGTCATTTATTTAGGGATTGGTGATGATTCGTTAAGGAAAAAATGTCTTATTTTAGACACAGTAGCTTGCGACCATGTGGTTGTCGACCTTTGCCAAAGCATTACATAAAGTTTCTTCTAGTCTTCTCCTACATACCAGGGGCCGGATTTAGCTCAGACGGGTGAGTGCTCGCTTGAGGTGCTTGCGTCGCAGGATCGAACCACCTCGTTGGATCCATTGAGTTGATTGGGTTTTTTTGTCGTTCCAACTGGACAAAGGCCGTGATATGTGCTTTCTTGTCTGTGGGGAAAAAAAAGAAAGAAATGTTTTATTTAACGACGCACTCAACACATTTTATTTACGGTTATATGGCGTCAGACATATGGTTAAGGACCACACAGAGTTTGAGAGGAAACCCACTGTCGCCACTACATGGGCTACTCTTTCCGATTAGCAGCAAGGGATCTTTTATTTGCGCTTCCCACATGCAGGATAGCACAAACCATGGCCTTTGTTGAACCAGTTATGGATCACTGGTCGGTGCAAGTGGTTTACACCAACCCATTGAGCCTTGCGGAGCACTCACTCAGGGTTTGGAGTCAGTATCTGGATTAAAAAACCCATGCCTCGACTGGGATCCGAACCCAGTACCTACCAGCCAGAGTACTCGGGCTATGTTGCTTGCGACCGTGTGGTTGTCGACGATTCCTCTAGCCTTCCTCGACATATCAGTATCAACAAGGGGAGGGCTGGGGATAGCTCGAGTTAATGGTACAATAGCATCAAACCCAGGGCCCCGTTCCACGAATTGATCTTAGCGCTAAGATCATGTTAAGCGCATAACTACCTGATACAATTGAGGTGATCATAGGGATAGCATCGCTTCCTGGAACGGGGCCCTAGGTGGACAACATCACTGTGGGTGCAAAACGGTGATTTAGCATTGACATTATTGTGTAAATGCCACGTGGCTAGCATGGTTTTATCAACTTACTATTCTATAATAACATGTATGTACAAAGTGAAACTGACGTCAAATGAAGTTCTTTATTATTGTTGCATTTACCATAGTTTGACACCCAATAGGCGATGTATTTTTCGTGCTGGGGTGTCGTTAAATATTCATTCATTCATTCATTCATTTTGGGGCGGGGCGTAGCCCAGTGGTAAAGCGCTCGCTTGATGCACGGTCGGTTTGAGATCGATCCTCGTCGGTGGGCCCATTGGGCTATTTCTCTCTCCAGCCAGTGCACCACGACTGGTATATCAAAGGCCGTGGTATGTGCCATCCTGTCTATGGGATGGTGCATATAAAAGATCCCTTGCTGCTAATCGAAAAGAGTAGCCCATGAAGTGGCGACAGCGGGTTTCCTCTTTCAATATCTGTGTGGCCCTTAACCATATGTCCGACGCCATATAACCATAAATAAAATGTGTTGAGTGCATCGTTAAATAAAACCATTTCTTTCATTCATTCATTCATTCATTCATTCATTCATTCATTCATTCAAATGAAGTTCAATTCCAGCTGACTTTACAATGTTAGCACTTGAGTGGCCTGCCCCAAGTTCAACCAGCTAACGTTTCGCTAGCGTTCGCGAACTATTTGATTGGTTCCCGACATGTCCACGTAATTTACAGTGAAGCGCGTAAACACAAGTCTACCGGATTTCTTTCTGCTCGGTCTGGTTGAACTAAGCTCATGTTTTTCCATCTGAAAAAAATTATTGATGAATTAAATTATTAATTAAACCTGAAAAAAGTCGGTTTCTTGGATTAGAAGAAAGGAATGTTTTATTTAACGAAACACTCCACGTCCACATATTTCAAAGTTGAAGTTAAAAGTCAAAGTTTTTTTTTCAACGACACCACTAGAGCACATTCATTTATTAATCATAGGCTGGTGTATGTTAAACATTTGGTAACATAGTCTTAGAGAGGAAACCCGCTACATGTTTCCATTAGTAGCAAGGGATTTCTTATAGGAACATTCTCCTGGATAGAATAGCACATACCATGACCTTTAATATACCAAATTTTAATTACAGTTATATGGCGTCACATATAATAGTTAAGGACCACATATATAACGAGAGAACAAATCTGCTGTCGCCATGCCGATGGCTACTCTTTCCAATTAGTATCAAGGGGTATTTTATGGACAGACAGATAGACATGATAGTACATACCACGGTCTTTGTTACACCAGTTGTAAAGCACTGGCTGGATCTTTAATCAGAGTGAGGAAAACCAGGCATGTGTACAGCGGAAGGGTTTCGGGGGAGGGGAGCGTAACCCCTCCCTCCTCAAACAATTTGTTTTTACAATAGATTTTCTTAGGGAGCCTAACTCGAACATCCCCCCCCCCCCACCCCCATAAGCTTCGCTCGCCATAGGAGATCTGTTGTGAAATAACCAATGTATTTAAATACGTTTTTTAATTACTTTTTGTATTTAATTACGTGCTGTGTATATATTATTTTGTTCTTTTTCTTTGTATTTTGTAATCTATGTATATATTTTGTAAACTGTATCACTGCTAATAAAAAACGAAATAATAAAAAAAAAATAAAAAAAAAAAAAAAGACCCCACAACTTCGCTCGCCACAGTTTAGATTCCCGTCTAGTAAAATCGATGTACAAGCGTCTGACAACTATGTTGTTTTGGCATTTTGCGGACGTTTATGCTGGTTTAACTGTCGTAAATATCCGTTTCACCGACTCGACTTCGCCAGTAAGACCCAGTTTGCTACAGTGAAAACAGTATCAACGTCCGCAAATTATCAAATACAATATATTATAATAATTGTTATATATCACGGGAGGACAGACAACCGGAATGTGTTATGTCCACTCTTTACAATAATAACTGTAGTATTCTGTTTCAATTTGGGGGTTTTCTTCTTCGTCGTCTTCTTCTTTTTCTCCCCCCCCCCCCCCCCCCCCTTTTCTTCTCCTTTTTCTTCTTCTTGATCTTCTACTTCTGTTTTCTTTTTGTTCTTTTTATTTTTCTTATTTTTCTTATTTTTTTTTCTTCTTCTTCTTCTTCTTCTAGGATCGGTTCCCGTCGGTTGGCCCATTTGGTTATTTCTCGTTACAGCCAGTGCTCTACAACTAGCGTAACAAAGGCCGTGGTATGTACTATCCTGTCTGTTGGTGGTGAATATAAAATATCCCTTGCTGCTAATCGAAAAAGCGTAGCCCATAAAGTGGCGACAGCGGGTTTCCTCTCTCAATATCTGTGTGGTCCTTAACCATATGTCCGACGCCATATAACCGTGAATAAAATGTTTTTAGTGCGTCGTTAAATAAAACATTTCCTTCCTTCTTCTTTTTTTCCTTCTAATTCTTTTTTTCTTTCTTTTTCTCTTTTACTCTTTTTGTTTCTTCTTCTTGTTCTAATTCATTTTCTTTCTTTTTAATTTTCTTTTTCTCCTGTTTTTAATTTCTAAAAGTAAGTCAAATGGTCACCAAGATGAGCATCTGTCGACATTAAGGCAGCCATGAACAGAATTGAAAAACCAAAAAAAAAAACCTCAGAAGTTTGCTCTGATTAACGACATCACTAGAGTACATTGATTGATTATTGGCCGGCTGTTAAATGTAAAATATTTGGTAATTCTGATATGTAGTCTTCGGTAGAAACCCGCTACATTTTTGCATTTGCATTTTTAGCCGTAAGGCAATAGTCCATGAGCCAGGACCCCAAATTTGGCCAATTGGTACCACCTGGGGGGACGAATGCTCATAGTGATTTTTGTCAAGGACTACATCCCTAGGAATGGAAAATGTATGATAGCATTGCAGGACTCACAGTTTCTGTGTGTATCTACTCGTTTTGTGACCCTACCCCCATTTCCACGACAGTTATATTTTTATAGAATTGCTTAAAGGTGACTAGTTTAAAAGCATTGTAAAATATTTGTCAGGGCATTGAGGAATGCAAAACTTGGAGGATTGGGAGATAATGGATTGGAGAATACAGACTTGTTACCAATATGGAAATCCTTTGAGGATTAGGGTCTCATATAACACCTTTTCTGTAACTTTACAAAATATAATTCGCACGAATTATTTAGATCTTCTGTATACATTTGCAGTATAAAGCATTTGTTAAGCTATTTGCTGACGAAGTTATTAACATGAGCATGTTTAAAAAAAACAAAAAAAACAAAACAATTTTTACTACAAATTTTATTATTTTCTAATATAAACCCATTAAAGGTTCTTGTCAACTTAAAATGTTCTTTGATCACATATTTATTGTTACATGCAGGTGATAATAAAGATTATTGTTTAAAATCATATTGCTGTACAAGACTAAGTCGAAAAAATAAATCAGTTGGAAATGCATACATTACCTTGATAGATTAAACATACCATGATAAAGATGGATGCATATTTTGCTGTTATCAAATTTGTGTGCTACATTTCTATCACTGTCTTCAACCTGGTTGTCAAAATCTTCAATTATGAGCATTATACTAGTCTATATAGATGTTATTAGTCCAGCAGCCAGAGGGGAGTCTTCGTCTGTTTCTATTTTCCAGCCTATATCAACGGCACTTGGTGTCACTGGGTCATACTCTACATTACAATCTAGTTGATTGAATGTTGTGTAAATATTATGTTTTATCAAACAATCCCAACATAGTTACGCTTGGTATCTTTCGAGGTTGACTGAATATTGTGTATGCATAGTTACACTTTGGATTTTGCCCTTCTTTGCACAGAAAACAGAAACATATCCTGGCAGGCTCTAATCTAGAATTGAAAAGAAAAAGTAGGAGAAGTGAATTTCTGCTTTCCAAGAAGAATGGGAAGAAGTGTGATACAAATAGGCGAAGTGAACATTTATTGGTACATTTTGTAATGTTTCAGAAAGGCTTCAAATTAGACACACAGTTCTGATTCCTGGGTACACTGGCAGTGTATCTCTCAGTGTATACAACTCTACAAACATTTTGATTGCAATACAGATTCAACCATACTTGCACCAGTTTCAGGACCACATTTGTGAAAGCAATGGAACTCCAGGGACCTCTTGGAATGCCAAGCACAAAATATAGTTTCTGTCTTCTGAGCTGAAGGCAGCTTACGTGTACCCCTCAATTGCAGCATGAGCTGTATTCAATAGCAAGCATCAGTCAACTTGAAAACACCGGATGGCAAACAACCTTGGATATAGTTTTAATATTTGTTATCAAAATACTTTCCCTTGGAGTGTATTATGTATACTGTCGTCCTTCATTCTTTGACTAGGAAAGTATTTAAATTGATGATATTGGTAACCTGATTCCAAAAGGTTCTAAACTATTTTACAAAATATGTTGCTCTTAGTAAAAGTCCCATGATATATACCAACCACAATATTAACATGTTTTTTTGTGGCTTCCACCTCATAATGCTTTATGCAACATTGATTTACCACCTCTAAAATCTTCCTGGACTAAGTCAACCCCATCAACAATAGTTAAAACATTTCTGTTAGACGATCTGCTCATGTCAAATTCATGTGCAACGAGGCCCATTATAGCGGTACTACTGAAAGTTAAAGGATATCTGGAAATTATTCCTTGTGTCTGCTCAGTGATGCACGCAAACAGTGACTGGTTTTCAATTAATTTTTTGTCACAAATGGCTAATGTTTCAGCTTTTCGTGTTCTGATTTGTCATGCGATTTATTGTTATATATAGTCGCTCACCCTTGAAGCTAGGCTGCATAACATTGTTCCTCATCAAGTCAAAGGCAGTAAGTATCCACTGAAACTGTCTATGCAGTACAAATATTCTCAGCAAATGCATTTAATCAATATTGAATGAGGCTTACTACCAGTACTATGGAATATAGTCATAATCCATTTAAACGTTTGGCTTTGGAAACTCTTCATGATAAAACATTGATGTTCTGTTGTATCTTTTTAGCAGCAGAATTTAGCCTTAACCTTGTTGTGACCTCCGGGCATCTTTGTTCACTTTAACTTAGTGGTTTTTAGGAATGTATCCACAAATATTGTAGTCGTGCATCTGATAAAAAATGTTGCCAATCTGAAAGGCTTCAGTTGGAAGATAGGTTGTGTGCTTAATAAGTCGGTGTGTATGTGCCATAATACAGCTTGTCAAAACAGAGCACCGTGAAATCACTAATTTAATAGCCATGAAGTGCAATCCCCACATGAGATGCTCGTAGAAGGCTAAGCAATGCATCTATGTAACTGTAAGGCATCAAAAATGTTGAAAACTCTTCATTTCTGTGGGACAGACATTTGAATAAATCTTTCTAGAGATTAACTCTGCTAAAACTTGGCAAACTGCTAGGATGTCACATTTCATTTAACCATGCTGGGTTTTTTGTTTGTTTGGCTTTTTGCCCAAATAGGAAACTGACCAAGCTAGTCTCATAATACTTTTAGATCTTCATGATATACTTGTACATGATTGTACATCTTTACTTAAGGACTCGTTAACTACGTCTACAGCAATCATATACCCCTATACCTATGTACAAGCCTTGAAATCACCATCTTATGATGCCTATAGCATTAAGAATGATTCCATTCTTAAGACAATAATGGCATAGCCGTCGTTATGCCTTTGCAAACTGTTTGATTCATCAGTACGGCAATGGTTTGTAAAGGTAGTTTTATTCTGAGATACTCTGGTTCTGGTTCACAGGTATCTTTGAGATGGACCGGCCTCGGTGGCGTCGTGGTTAGGTCATCGGTCCACAGGCTGGTAGGTACTGGGTTCGGATCCCAGTCGAGGCATGGGATTTTTAATCCAGATACCGACTCCAAACCCTGAGTGAGTGCTCCGCAAGGCTCAATGAGTAGGTGTAAACCACTTGCACCGACCAGTGATCCATAACTGGTTCAACAAAGGCCATGGTTTGTGCTATCCTGCCTGTGGGAAGCGCAAATAAAAGATCCCTTGCTGCTAATCGGAAGAGTAGCCCATGTAGTGGCGACAGCGGGTTTCCTCTCAAAATCTGTGTGGTTCTTAACCATATGTCTGACGCCATATAACCGTAAATAAAATGTGTTGAGTGCATCGTTAAATAAGAAAACATAAATGTTCAAACATTTGCTCCACCAGTGAGAGCCACCTCCAGACTACCAATGCTGTCCCTAGATAGATTCGTCTGTATTAGGCTAAATGGTGGTTGAAAAATATTGAATTGCTAAATCGTGGTAGCCTCTAGTTTTAGGAGACATAAAGCTCTATCATTTCTCTTCAGCAGGGAAAAATATGTTGTTTTGATCTTTTAAGTTGTGAATTCAACAGTATGCCTATTTGTGTGTGGCCATGTTATAATATGTTAGTATCTTCCATGGACTCTGTACAAAGATACATTTTTAAACAATAATACCTTTGTAGTCATGGTTATATTACAAATATAACAATACATACATGACCAAATCAATAACGTAAACTTTTAATCGAGGTCATTTTAATGGCACCTCACCAACATATAACGTCAAATTCACTTTACATGCAGGACCTAAGTAGCATTTAGCAGCCTAATATAGATTTGTGTGCAATAAAATCCCTAAAACAGAACATTTGAGGATGTCAAACTAAACTTCAAGTGAAATTACAGTTGAGATATGGTGGAAATTACACTACGTAATGTAAAAATAAAAGTGTTACTTGAGACCCTAACCCTCTAGGGATGATACGATTGCTTCTATTTCTGAAATTCATATTCCACTGACTTGTTTATCTCTTATTTTTGTCTTGCCGATCCTAATAAATATTTTATAATGTGTTTTATTTAGACATTGTTAACAATTCCATTGAAATATTACTGTTGAGGAAATTGGGGTCGTGTCGTAAAATGTGTAATTACACGGTAAATCCTGCAACAAAACTTTATTTATAGGATGTAAATAACAAATGGATGTCCAAATGGGCTTCTGTTATAATTAGAACATTTAAAGAGAATATTTGAGGTGCTGAGCCTAAACTTTATGTTAAATTTCTACTGAAAAATAAAATTGTGTGAATTGTTATATTTTGTAACGTTACAGAATAAAGTGTTATATGAGACCCTAATTCTCAAAGGATTTGAATATTGGTAATATATCTGAACTCTCCAATCCATTATCTCCCAAGTTTTGTTTTCCTATATACCCTGAGAAATATTTTACAATGCTTTTAATATGGTCACCCTTTAGCAATTCTGTAAAAATATAACTGTTGAGGAAATAGGGATAGGGTTATAAAATGTGTAATTACACAGCAACTCCTGCAACAAAGCTTTATTTATAGGATGTAAATAATCACTAGATGTCCAAATGGGCTTCTGTTATAATTAGAACGTTTAAAGAGAATATCTGAGGTGCTGAGCCTAAACTTTATGTTATATTTCTACAGAAAAATAAAACTGTGAATTGTATTTTGTAATGTTACAAAAAAACGTGCTATATGAGACCCTAATCCTCGAAGGATTTCAATATTTGTAATATATCTGAATTCTCCAATCCATTATCTCCCAATTCTCTAAATTTTGTATTCTTAAATGCCCTGACAAATATTTTACAATGTTTTTAATATAGTCACCCTTTAGCAATTCTGTAAAAATATAACTGTCGTGAAAACACGGGTAGATACACACAGAAAGCTGTGAGTCTTGCAATGCTATCATAAATTTTCCATTCCTAAGGATGTACGACGCCATATAACCGTAAATAAAAGGTGTTGAGTGCGTCGTTAAATAAAACATTTCCTTCCTTCCTTCTTAAGGATGTAGGCCTTGACAAAAATCACTATGAGCATTCGTCCCCTCAGATGGTACCGACCGACCCCTCTGGCTCCTGGACTACAACTGTTATATTAATTTCGTCACAGACAGGACTACAGAACTGGGCTGCGTTCAGCCAGACTGAGCGGAAAAACGTCCGCTAGACTGGTTTATGCTTATCACGGTAAACCAAATGGTCATGTTGGGAACCAATCAAATAGTTCGCGAACGTTCGCGAAACGTAGGCTGGCTGAACTTGGGCCTGAATACAAGAAGCAGAAAAATGTAAGTTTTTGTCATCAGTGTCGCATCATTTACAACGTTGTTCGCCAAAATTTTCCAAATGCGACGCAAAGTTGAATTTTGGCGAATACATTTCATTATTAATTTTGGCAAACAGCTAATACGCAAATTACCTGTTTTAATTGTTGGTCTCCTACTGGTGTTTGGCTGATCGGTTATCTGACTTTGGCCACATATTTTACGTCAATTCTCCAAATTACTTGTAATTTGGGGGGTCCAGGTTATGAAAACCAACCTCCACTGAGGGGATTCGAACCACTGTCTCTCAGTGCGAGAGTCCAGCGATCTGCCAACTGGGCTAATAGGGAAATTCCCACTAACTACTGCTATTAGGAGCACTTTATACCAACACTACCGTATTACATACTCCCCCCTCAAGTGAAGCTACGGGCAGTTGAAATATTACGGGTCCTGACTGGGTTATAATTGTATTCTTGTGTTAAGAACACACCCAGTCCCTACGTCGGCTCCAAATGTAACAGAAAAATCGACCTCCACTGAGGGGATTCGAACCACAGACTCTCAGCGCGAGAGCCAGCGCTCTACCAAATGAGCTAATAGGGAAATTCCCACAGTTATAGGTACAATATTTAGAGATGTTATACATTTACCTTTTATCTAAGATCTTCTTTTGATGGTTTGGGGGTGTTTTTGCTTCTTTCTTTTTTTCTTCTTTTTTTCTTTGGTGAATGCTATTTGTTGAGGATTTCATTCCGTTGTTTGTTTTGTTTTCTTTTGTAGGTTTTTTTAGTTTTTTTGTTTAGTTTTTTTTGTTGGTTGTCCTGGGCACACACACTTCAGCTATTTTGGCTGTCTGTCCAGGACATTGGGTTAGTTGTTAGTTGGTTAGTTGTTAGTGAGAGAGAAGAGTGTAGTGGCCTTACACCTACCAAATGAGCCCTCAAGAACTCGCTCTGGGTTGGAGCCGGCACCGGGCTGCGAACCGTGTAACTACCAGCCTGTAGTCCGATGGCTTAACCACTGCGCCACCGAGGCCGGTATGGTGTTAATGCTTTGTCCACAGTGTAATTAAATGTTTACCAACCGCCTCTTCCAATGGGATCCATGTCAGTATAGGCGCCATAATATGTCTTTGGATGAAGGTGAACACCTGTCTTATTACAATTCCTGTCACTTTCTACAACTCGCAAATCAGATAATTGGTTCATTAGAATATGTCAACTTAGTTAATAGTGTTTGTGTCGAAGATAATAGCTTCACAATCAAATAAGTGAACTTGAGATACAAAGGAAATCAAAATCTTGTTCCTGTAATTAAATAGTATACGTGGGTAGTGCCGCAATACGCCAAATTCATCATTTACAAATTTCTTTAATAAATATTTGAGAAAGAAAAGTATAAAACAGGTTAATGGTCGTAACGAAATGAAACATAAAACTAATAATAGTGTATTTAAAAACAAATATATTTTTGGTGAACTCGCAATACATTTTGATTAGTTTAGGAATTATTGAAGTCAACATTTAGGACTAAATATGCCTATGTCAGTTTTACCTATATTAGTTTTCCTGCCATCTATTTGTATCGATTTCTCACCACCTTTTAGTGCATTGTTGTGCACTCTTAAGCAACAGCAATGGGCGAGACGCAGCCCAGTGGTAAAGCGCATGCCTGGTGCGCGGTCGGTCCAGGATCGATCGACGTCGGTGGGCCCATTGGACTATTTCTCGTTCCAGCCAGTGCACCACAACTGGTATATCAAAGACCGTGGTATGTACTACCTTGTCTGTGGGATAATGCATATAAAAGGTCCATTGCTTCTGATGGGGAAATGTAGAGGGTTTCCTCTCTATGACTGTGTCAAAATTACCATATGTTTCACATCCAATAGCCGATAATTAATAAATCAATGTGCTCTAGTGGTGTCGTTAAACAAAACAAACGTTTCTTTAGCAACAATATGTGGGACGTAGCCTACTGTTAAACATACGCGTACGAAACAGGGGGCAACTGAACTGAATTTGAGCAAAAATCTGGTATTTGCAGTAATTTCTTGCCCAGAAACATTAAGACTACAAAAGAGCTTCGACAAAAGACCTTAGTATCATAAACAAAACCTTAGCGCATATTAAATTACGACCATTTGGTGTCTAACATATGGCTATTTGGTGTCTAACATATGACTATTTGGTGTCTAAGATATGGCGATTTGGTGTCTAACATATGACTGTTTGCTGTCTAACACACGGCTGTTTGGTGTCTAAAATATGGCTATTTGGTGTCTAACATATGGCTATTTGGTGTCTAACATATGGCTATTTGGTGTCTAAAATATGGCTATTTGGTGTCTAACATGTGGCTATTTGGTGTCTAACATATGGCTATTTGGTGTCTAACATATGACTATTTGATGTCTAACATATGACTATTTGGTGTCTAACATATGGCTATTTGATGGTTAACATATGACTATTTGATGTCTAACACACGGCTATTTGATGTCTAACATGGTTATTTGATGTCTAACATAAGGTTATTTGGTGTCTAGCATATGGCTATTTGATGTCTAACATATGACTATTTGGTGTCTAAAATATTGCTATTTGGTGTCTAACATATGACTATTTGGTGTCTAACACACGGCTATTTGATGTCTCACATGGTTATTTTGTGTGTAACATATAGCTATTTGGTGTGTAACATATAACTATTTGGAGTCTAGCATATAGCTATTTGGTGTGTAACATATGGCTATTTGGTGTCTAACATATGGCTATTTGGTGTGTAATATATGGCTATTTGGTGTGTAACATATGGCTATTTGGTGTCTAACATATGGCTATTTGGTGTGTAACATATAGCTATTTGGTGTGTAACATATGGCTATTTGGTGTCTAACATATAGCTATTTGGTGTGTAACATATGGCTATTTGGTGTGTAACATATGGCTATTTGGTGTGTAACATATGGCTATTTGGTGTGTAACATATAGCTATTTGGTGTGTAACATATGGCTATTTGGTGTGTAACATATAGCTATTTGGTGTCTAACATATAGCTATTTGGTGTGTAACATATGGCTATTTGGTGTGTAACATATGGCTATTTGGAGTCTAGCATATGACCGATGGAGAAGCGTTGTTACTCCTACTGGTAAAGCTACAAGGCATCTTTTAGACAACAAACACCCAACTGGATGTATATATATATATATATATATATTAATATTTTAAACGAGAAATTGTGACCTTCAATCCAAAGTACATTATTTGTTTGGAGCCAAGCGCTTTTAATGCTTCTACTTAAATTCTCCTTGCCACAGACATTCACACATCATATCAGATGAAATCTGGGACAACCGATACATTGCTCTTTACGACTTGCAATTTATGCTGTTAAAGACACATTACATTATTTGTTTTGGCACCAAGCACCTTTTATTGCTTCTACATAGATTCGCACCACGACAGACTCGTAGGATATGCAGACGTTAACACAAATACAGTGAAACTCCTCTAAACCGGACACCCTCAATACCAAGTAAATCGTCCGGTTTTTTAGAGGTATCCGGTTTAGAGAGGTTCACGTCTGTACAGATATTTTAAAAAGGGGCCGCACAAAATGTCCGGTTTTGAGGAAATTACGGTTTACAGAAGGTCCGGTTTACAGAGGGTCCGGTTTTGAGAGGTTCACTATATATCGGATTACATCTGTAACAGCCATTACATTGGGTTTTTTACACACACACACACACACACGAAATGTCTTTCTCTTGATGTTAATGTTTTATGACATTAAAATATTTGATTTCATCTTTCACGTTCCTGTTTTAATCTCAGCTCCATACCCACCCACTCGTCTTGACATCCACCCCCTCCCATTAAAGAACATCTACCGGTAGGGATGCATTAGCAACCGGAGCCGACCCGACTGCCTCGAGCTGTAACCGTGGTTAAAGTGTAATAATACGTGATATTTTTAAAAGACACTTCGCCCCCAAATGTAATGTTCGCGATATTTCTGGCAGTTACTTTTTTTTTCTGCAATAGCGATTTTTGCACATGCGTTATGATAATACGAGCTTTTATCGTCTGTATGTTGTATTAAGAAAAGAAGAACAAAAGGAAGTTTGTTTTGTATAACCACACCACTAGAGCATATTGATTTATCAATCATCGCCTATTGGATGTCTAACATTTGGTAATTTTGACATAGTCTTATAAAGAAAATCCGCTACATTTATCCATTAGTATCATCACACAGACAGAACAGCACATACCACGGCCTTTGATATACCATTTGTGGTACACTTGCTGGAACGCACCGACGGGCATAGATCCTAGATTTATTGCGCATCAATGGAGCGATTTACCAGTGGGCAAATCATTAAAGTATCGCGCATATCGCAGGAGATTCAAGTTAAAAGTTAATGTTTGTTTTGTTTAATGACAACACTAGAGCACACTGATTAATTAATCATCTGCAATTTGGAGGAAGATGTCAAAGATGTCAAACAGTTGGTAGTCATCAGAGGAAACCCGCTACATTTTTCCATTAGCAGCAATGGATATTTTGTATGCACCATCTCACAGAGAGAACATCACATACCACGGCCTTTGATATATCAGTCGTGGTGCCCAACGGGCAAATATGTGAAGCCTCGCGCATTTCGCAAGAGATTCAAGTTAGACGTCTTGTTGACGGACCACCGGCCTCGGTGGCGTCGTGGCAGGCCATCGGTGTACAGGCTGGTAGGTACTGGGTTCGGATCCCAGTCGAAGCATGGGATTTTTAATCCAGATACCGACTCCAAACCCTGAGTGAGTGCTCCGCAAGGCTAAATGGGTAGGTGTAAACCACTTTCACCGACCAGTGATCCATAACTGGTTCATCAAAGGCCATGGTTTGTGCTATCCTGCCTGTGGGAAGCGCAAATAAAAGATCCCTTGCTGCTAATCGGGAAGAGTAGCCCATGTAGTGGCGACAGCGGGTTTCCTCTCAAAATCTGTATGGTCCTTAACCATATGTCTGACGCCATATAACCGTAAATAAAATGTGTTGAGTGCGTCGTTAAATAAAACATTTCTTTCTTTCTTTATTTATTTGTTGACGGATCGACCCCGCATCATGATCCAAATTTTGGTTTGAGAGAGAGGATCATCTAAACTTTGCATGTCTTGGTAATGAGGTCGGGACGTAGCCCAATGGGAAAACGCTCGCTTGATGCGCGGTTGGTCTAGGATCGATTCCCGTCGGTGGGCCTATTCAGCTATTTCTCGCTCTAGCCAGTGCACCACGACTGGTATATCAAAGGCCGTGGTATGTGCTATCCTGTCTGTGGGATGGTGCATATAAAAGATCCCTTGCTACTAATGGAAGAAGCGGGTTTCATCTCTGTGATTGTGTCAAAATGACAATATGTTTGACATCCAATAGGCCGATGATTAATAAATCAATGTGTTCTAGTGGTGTTGTTAAACAAAACAAACTTTCTTTCTTTCTTGGTAATGACCAATTTTTATCTCTTCTCAAAAATCTGTTTGAATTAAACGACATGATTGATGATTTTATCCATTGTCATTTCAACTTATTTTCGTGCTTGTATCCAATTAAGGTTCAAGCACGCTGTCCTGGACAACACATCTCAGCTATCTGGGCTGTCTGTTCAGGACAGTGGGTTAGGTGTTAGTTGTTAGTGGTCATTAAGAGAGAAGAGAGTGTAGTGGTCTTACACCTACCCATTGAGTCGTTAAAGCTCCCTCTACCATGACTGGTATGGCAATGGTCGTGGTATATACTATTCTGTTTGTGGGATGTAATGGTGCAAATAAAAGATTCCTTGCTACTAATAAAAAAAAATGTAACAGGTTTCGTCTCGAAGATTATATGTCAAAATGAACAAATGTTTGACATCTAATAGCCAATGATTAATAAATCAATCAGCTCTAGTGGTGCCGTTAAACAAAACAAACTTTTACATGTCGCCACTAAACACAAATAAATGTATTATATTCATTTGCAAAACACTGGATTTTGGGGACACTTCGAAATAGACGAACATAGATTTATGAAATTAAATATTGGAAGGAGTTTAAAATATCTTGAGATTTCATTAAACAGACATGTCTTTCCCTTCTCCTTCCCCAGCTTACAAGATCCATCTAGTTATAATCCTCACGTGCACAGTGCATAAAATATAATCTTGTTAAAACTCACCATGCATTAACAACTTTCACTAGATGCATCAGACATAAAAATATAACAGGATTACGTCCCAGACATCCTGCGTGCGCTGTGTTCTATAACCAGCTTTATTGCACACCAGTGTAAGATATTGCTCATGTCATAACAATCACTCAATATCTAACTAGTGTAATACTGGCGTGACATAAGCGTGACATAGGTCACTTGCTGACCCAATTCCTAGAAAAATAATGTGTAGTAGGTCCCGCCATCTGCTTACTTCTGCGTCGCGGCTTGTTTGCAGTTGGTTTGTAATAAATATAATACTAAACTAGCTTGCCTGTCATACCATTTTTATGAAACTCGTGAACAGTGTTGGTATGTGACTCGCTTTCGCTCTTCAGAAAACAAACCCGTTCACTCGTTTCATAAAAAATGGTATGACAGGCAAGCTAGTATTAGTATTCTATATATTTCATACCAGGCCAAGCTTTTTAATGCGCATTAATTTTAAAATCGTATTAATGCGCGGGTTCATGTGAACTTTAGAAGAAGACAAAAGTAGTCCACGTCTCTCAGAGTTGTCGTTGTTAAAGGGACATTCTTGAGTTTGCTGCATTGTAAGATGTTTCCGACTAATAAAATAGTTCTATGATTAAACTTACATATTAAATATATTTTCTGGTTTAGAAAATCAGTGTCTATATATTCAATGTGTTTCTGGTTGTCTTAATATTTGCAACAAGCCCCAACTGGATTTTGTCTTCAAATAATTTCGTACGTACGAAAAAATATATTTTAGGAACTGAAATGAAAGTTAACCTAGTACAAATATTAGAACGATCAGAAACACGTTTAATATACAGCCACTAATATTGTAGTCAGACAAATATATTTGATATTTAATTACAATCGTTAAAAAGTCTCTTTTAGTCGATAACATATTAAAAAGTGAAGCAAACTCAAGAATGTCCCTTTAAGGGTTATCTTTATAATGAAAGTATTGACTATGAACTGCATTGTTTAAAATTTATTTTACTGGATACTTTTGTGTTCCCAGTAACCAGTAAAACGTGATATTCCTAGTTTTGCTGTTAGGTAAACTTTGTTCAAACACAAAGATCGTAAGCGTACGAGACAGGTGGCTGGGTGGGAGGGGGAACTGCGTCCCCCACCCCATCCTACGAGTCAGAATTATCAAATGTTTGACATCAAATAGCCTATGATTAATTAATTAATGTGCAATATGATGTTGTCCAACAAAACAAACTCTTTTATTGTTTGTTGCTTTTACGTAAGAGCCGCAAAGCGTCTTACAAACTACCTTCACTTTTAAAGTTAAAGTGTGTTTCGTTTAACGATACCACTAGAGTACATTGATTTATTAATCATCGGTATTTGGTAATTCTAACATTCAGTCTTAGAGATTTCGCCACGTTTTTCTATTAGTAGCAAGGAATCTTTTAGATGCACCATCCCACAGGCAGGATAGCACATGCCACAGCCTTTGATATACCAGTCGTGGTGCACTGGCTGGAGCGAGAAATAGCTCAATGGGCCCACCGACGGGGATCGATCTTAGACCGACCGCGCATCAAGCGAGCGCGTTACCACTGGGCTACGTCCCGCCCCCGTCTTAACAATGGCAGAAACTCTGGACAGTATATTCAGGTGCGAATCTAGCGTGGGTCGGTGGGGGGGGGGGGGGGGGGGGGGGGGGTGGGTGTGGAGGGGGGGTATAGACCCCATATTCACGACAGAAAATATGTTTTATTTATTTTAAAATGTATGCATAACTAATATACTTGCATTTAAAGGGATATACCCTATATTTTAAACACTAAGGCATATGTTTTACTATTATAGCCAGTTTTTTTGTAACTGAAATCATACTTTACTTACATTTTATGGTTTAGTGGATCAATTTCCGTACATTCGAAGTGATTTTGGTCATTCTGGTTTTTCTAATATCACAAAATACATTTGTTATATTTTTAAAAACGCACGCGCGTCTGAGAAGTAACAGTTATGGAGTCGAATTTTAGTCTATTTTTAGAGGGTGTTTCACTATTTCAAACTCACAGACACATGTTTCACTCAACTGTAACTTTATCCAAATGTGTTACAGGTTTGTAGATTAACTAAACTAAGTGTTAATTTTCACGGGTTGAAACTAGGGTCTGTCCCTTTTAGTAGTTGCATAAAGACTCTTTTTTTCCCACAACACACCCCTGCAAAATACTCTGGATCCGCACCTGATCTTTATTAGTAAAGACGCACGAGTTTCGACACGCTATAGTTAAGTTCTACCAGCACAGTTCAAATAGAGTATCCATAAATAAATAATATATCATAAAATCATATGATCTATTCTAATACCACAATTGCGAAAAATGTCATTACAGTTTATAATAATATATCATTTGTAATTATATATCATTTTTCTTTTACACCGTAACAGTGGAGTTTATTGGAACAAAAGTCATTGTCAGAGTCACTTTCATTGTTCCTGACTTACATTTAAACCAAAGACGTTCACTGATAATATATCGATAATTACTAGTGCCAGGGAAACCGCCGTTTTAAATGACAGCCATGTTGTTTTTCAAATTGTCCTGTTATCGTGTCCGGCATTGTGTTTATGACTGAGATAACCGTATTTGTCGTCCGTCGACTCATCACTCTTCGTGAAATTACAGGTTGCAGAGGACTGTAATTTGGAGACTGTTTGTTGACCTTAATAATCAAGTGAACATGGCAGAAATATAGTTCTGCTAATCTCCGACACTGTTGTAGCAATTGTAGCTACGTTAAAGGTCCTATGTCGAAGTTGAAACTACAATATTTCGTTATTTTCACATTTATTTGTAATAAATAACTACACATTATTCGATGTCACTCATAATCTTTAAATAATTAACTCAAGTAATAATGATTTTAAAAAGTCTTGTACTGTGAACGACAAGAACTAGAATATTTTTAAAGAGTATTTTTACATACCTCTGTACCAGGCCTCAGATTACAGTTATCTTCCCATTTGGTTGTCCAAAATCCGGAAATTTTTCCACGCAAGTAGTCTGCTGTTTGACTGTGATTATTTCATGGTAGACAGCTATGAAGTGGCAACTGAAGCGACAGGGGAGAGCATGTAGTTTGTAAACATGTGTAACTTGTTCACATTGAAGACTTGTTTGTGGTAATTCCGCCCCATGCAAAAGTTGTGCTTTTTGTGTAAAATGGGTGTACTCCGGCCTGGTTTAGAATCAATATGCTGGGAGAAAGAGCTGGACAACAGAGGTTGTCGTTTTGGGAGTATGTTTCCCCCAGGCAGGCAAAGGTACATACAAAAATCTTCGGGCCTGCTGATATTAATTAAAATGTTATAGCCACTAAGGCTATATAGAAACATATAGCGAAATTAATTGTGGTCTGAGAACACCACTACGATTTCAGGCATGGACGACAAGAGGGGTTTTCCCGAGTAATTTGTGGCTAAATATAGCATAGTCACCATCTTTGTTTCTTTGTCAGTTGTCTGCAAAGAATTATGGACAAAAACTTAGTGTGTTGAATGTGTTCGCATAAAACAGTGGCGTCACTAGTTAAAGGCATACTGTCACGGATTTAAGGAACTTATTTCTCTATAAATGGATAATAAATAAAAATTACATTAATTGTTGGAAACTAAATCTAACTATCGCATCACCGTAACTGAACCATGATGGAGTGAAATCCATGTCACCCCTCTCGGCAATTTTAGTTTTTGAATTATGGACCATTGCCATAATTCAATTATTTTTTACAAAATGTCATTAATAAATGGAGTATGGTGGTTATGAAGATGGTTGAATAAAGTACATTTTAGGGACAAATCAAATTATTTTTGTTCAGATAATACTTTATTAGACCATTAAATAGGTCAGTGGTCTGTGACAATATGCCTTTAAATGAGGTCAGTGGTCTGTGACAATATGCCTTTAATGCTTGTAGGACATTGTCTTTCTACTAGTAATTGGAATTATTTAGTTCTAATTTTTGTATAGGCATATAGCTGAAGGTATAAACTTTATGTTTCAAAACAAAAATTAATAAATATTTTTTTGTCGTGAACCGCCATTATTGCAATTTTGACATAGCACCTTTAATAATCAAGTAAACACGGGAGAAATATATTTCTGCTTATTCGCGACACTGTTGCAGCCATTATAGTTAGGTTAAAGGGATTACCCCGAGTTTGTAGCCTTTTAAAGAGGTTTTCAGCAAATACATTTTTTTTTTTTCAAATATTAAAATGACAGTTTCCTTACATTTTCTTACTTGAATATTCCTATAACAAAAGCATTTCTGGACATCGTAATGTTTTGTACTATCTCAATATCGAATTTTTTTTTTCATCTTTTAAAAATATTAAAGGAAAGACAATGTTTGTTTTTGCTTGGATTTTTTAAGTAAAAAAGCAGAATGTACGTTTAATTTATTAGGGGAAACAAACAGAAGTCTTTCTAAGATGCCCTTCCCCACTTGAGGACGAAAATATACGGTTTATTTATGGGATTTTTTTATTTTTTTTTTATTTTTGTTGTTGTTGTTGTTAAAAATCTGCCTTACCCCCAACTAAAGATTGTGTCCCCTCTTCCATTTCAGATATCGTTCCCACGCGCCTACCTGGTGATCATTTGAGAATGTCAACAGACTTAACAATATGCTAGGCTCAAACTGTCACATGTCACGACGAAGTGTGCCGACTCGACGGTTGGGTTGCAATTTCTTCAACTCCCGACTTACGACGGGTTCAATTTATTTTTTAATTATTATTTTCCTTATGCCTTACGGCACATAAGAACAAAATCAGAAACAAGATTTTGGCAAGATGATGCGCTCAGATTAACATAGGGTTATACGACGAGAATCGAGCTGTAAGAGCACGTAGACTAGCAACTGGACAGTCGTAGAAGTCTTGACAGCAAAACTTTTGACAACTTTGTGCTGGCAGTTGGTAGTCGGAACCTAGCATTAGTAAAACACAATAATTAATAATTATTATTATCATCAGCTGTTGGATATCAAACATTTGGTCATTTTAACATACTGTCTTAGAGAAGAAACCCGCTACAGTTTTCCATTAGTAGCAAGGGATCTTGTATATGCACCATTCCACATACAGGATAGTACATACCACGGCCTTTGACCAGTTATGATGCACTGGTTGGAACGAGAAAAATGCTAATCAGTTGAATAGATTCACCGAGGATGGTTCGATCCTACATTTGTCAATTAGTAACAAGGTATCCTGTATATGCACCATCCCACAGACAGGACAACACATATCACGGTCTTTGATATGTGCCAGTCGTGGTGCACTGACTGGAACGAGAAATAGCCCAATGGACCCGCATGAAAAAGAGAAAACTGGAGATTAATCGCCTGTTTACTTGTCGATTGTATTACGAAACAAATACAATGGATTTACATACACTTATTTATATTGAAATTATTAACAATATAGTAATGTCCACAATAGAAGAAAACAGATGAGACAGACAGACAGACAGACAGACAGACAGGCAGGCAGGCAGGCAGGCAGACAGACAGATATGCAGGCAGGCAGGCAGGCAGGCAGGCAGGCAGGCAGGCAGGCAGGCAGGCAGGCAGGCAGGCAGACAGACAGACAGGCAGACAGATTTTTTATTTGGATTCAGTAATCTGGCCATAATAATGAAGAAAATGTCAACACGTGTTTTTACTGGATCAAATGCAAATTAAAGATTGATTTTTTTACCCCCCCCCCCCCCCCCCCCCCCCAAGGTTAGCTATGGCCGGAAACAAGCTATTCCGCGGTGACTCATGTGACATTTAAGATAAATTTCATACTAAATGTCCCTGCAGGTTATGTGTATGATGTATTTCATTTCATGCAGTCACTGATTTTTAAAATTTATTATTTTTATTTTCTTTCTTTTTATTTTTTTATTATTACACAATGTATATATATTTTATTTTTTTTTATTATTAAGAAAAATAATTAGGCGGATTTTCCAACAAACACGGGGCTGAATTTAGCTCAGTCGGTTGAGTGCTCTGGTGATGTGGTTGCGTCACGGGATCGAACCACCTGTGGATCCATTCAACATATTTTTCCCGTTCCAACCAGTTTACCACAAGTGCATATAAAATATCCCTTGCTGCATTAGGAAAAATTACTATGTGTCAGAATTACCATTCAATAGCGGATGATAGCCGATGATTAATTATTAAATGTGCTCTAGTGGTGTTGTTAAAAAAAAAAAAACTTTTACCTTTCCACCAAACACACACAAACACAAACACAAACACAAACACACACACACACACACACACATACACACACACACACACACACACACACACACACACACACACACACACACACATATCTTTTTCGTGAAAACTCGTGCAAAGTAGTTACATTGCTGCTATACTATTTGCACCAACTATGAACGTATCGCACACACACGCACGGACATGCACAGACCCGTACATATTAAAGTTAAAGTTTAGTTTGTTTAACGACAACACTAAAGCACATTGATTTATTAAACGTTTGGTAATTTTGACATAGTCTTAGAGAGGAAACCAGCTACTACATTTTTCCATTAGTAGCAAGGGATCTTTTATATGCACAGACACGACAGCACATACCACGGCCTTTGATATACCGGTCGTGGTGCACTAGCTGGAAAGAGATAGGACCCAATGGGCCCACCGACGGGGATTGATCCCAAACCGACCGCGCATCGAGCGAGCGCTTTACCACTGGGCTACGGCCCGCCCCAGCACAAATTAGAACATGCACGAATGTTTTCTGTCAGTTTTTTCAGATATTTCAAGAAGATGGATGCCATCATGACGAACAACAGGATTGTATTTTGATTTAGTGAAGTTTTTCTGTTTCGGTGGAAACGCGGGTTTTTTTTTCTTTTTCGACAGAAAACATTTATCAGAAAAAGTGCTTGTCTGTGCGTGCCTGTGCGTATCTGTGCGTGCCCGTGCGGGTTTGGTGAAAATACAGCCTCACTGAAGTGGTATTTGTTATCGAGACGTTGGGCTTTGTATTAGTTTGGGCGGGATTCCGCTCAGTCGGTTGAGTGTTCGCCTGAGATGCTTGCGTCGCAGGATCGAACCACCTCGGTGGATCCATTCAGTTGATTGAGTTTTTTCTTGCTCTAACTAGTGCATCACAACTGCTCAAAAGTAGTGGTATGTGATTTCCTGGCTGTGGGAAAGTGCATAGAAAAGATTCCATTGTAGTCAGGTTAAAGGGATTATACCGAATTTGTAGCCATTTAAAGAGGTTTTCAGCAAATAACATGTTTTTGTCAAATATTAAAATGACAGTCTCCTTACATTTTCTTACTTGGATATTCCTACAACAAAAGAATTTCTGGACATCGTAATGTTTTGTGCAATCTCAATATCGATTTTTTTTTTCATCTTTTAAAAATATTAAAGGAAAGACAATGCTTGTTTTTTTAAAGTAAAAAAGCAGAATGTACGTGTAATTTATTAGGGGAAACAAACAAGTCTTTCTAGTATGCCCTTCCCCACTTGAGGACGAAAATATACGGTTTGTTTATGGGATTTTGTTTTTTGTTAAAAAATCTGCCTTGTGACTCAAAACTAAAGATTGTGCCCCCTCCTCCATTTCAGATATCGTTCCCACGCACCTATCTGGTGATCTGTTGAGAAAGTCAAAGACTTAACAATATGCTAGGCTCAAACTGTCACATGTCACGACGAAGTGTACCAACTCGACGGTTGGGTTGCAATTTCTCCAACTCCCGACTTCCGACGGGCTCATTTCATTTTCTTGATTATTATTTTCCTTATGCTTTACGGCACATAAGAACAAAATAATGCACATTTAAATCAGAAACATGATTTTGGCAAGATGGTGCGCTCAGATTAATTAATGGGTTAAACGACGAGAATCGAGTTGTAAGAGCGCTCAGACTAGCAACTGGGCAATCGTAGAAGTCATAACAGCAGAAAGTTGGCCAACTTTGAGACAGACAGACAGACAGACAGACAGACCGACAGATGAGACAGGCAGGCCGGCAGGCAGGCAGGCAGGCAGACAGACAGACAGACAGACAGACAGGCAGGCAGGCAGACAGGCAGACAGGCAGGCAGACAGGCAGGCAGACAGGCAGGCAGACAGACAGACATACAGGCAGGCAGACAGGCAGGCAGGCAGGCAGGCAGGCAGGCAGGCAGGCAGACAGACAGACAGACAGATTTTTCATTTGGATTCAGTAATCTGGCCATAATAATGAAGAAAATGTCAACACGTGTTTTTACTTAATCAAATGCAAATTAAAGATTGATTTTTGGGGGGTTTCCCAAGGTTAGCTATGGCCGGAAATAAGCTATTCCGCGGTGATTCATGTGACATTTAAGATAAATTTCATACTAAATGTCGCTGCAGGTTATGTGTATGATGTATTTCATTTCATGCAGTCACTGATTTTTAAAATTTATTATTTTTATTTTCTTTCTTCTTCTTTTTTATTATTACACAATGTATATATACTCTTCAAAAAAAGAAACGCAAAAGGGTACAAATGGGTTATAACTCCGATTTTATGTTTCCTACCGGTTCATGCTTTGTGAATATAAGGTCATTGCATGTCCCAAACACATTCCCACGGTTACATTCGATAAAACGCAGCTACTGTACAATAAAGTTCCAAAATGTGAATATTCGCAAAAACGCAGCCACGTGCAAACCATGTCACCACTGCACGTGCGTTGTCTGCACGTGCAACATGAACACCGACAGTATAAAAGTGCAGGGTGTTCGCTTGCCTGGCCTCTATATCTGGCCGACAGTTGACAATCCAGGACATGTGCCACGTCTCAGTGAACCGCAGAGAAACAATGCCATCGGCCGACTAGACGCAGGCGAATCCAGAACGGCCGTTGCCAGGGCATTCCATGTGTCCCCACGCACCATCTCCAGACTGTGGGACCGTTACCAGCAACATGGATCAACACGTGACCTCCCTAGATCCGGTCGACCACGGGTCACTACCCCCGGACAGGACCGCTACATCCGGGTACGCCACCTTCGGGAACGATTGACTACTGCCACCTCCACAGCCGCAGCAATACCAGGTTTGCGCAGGATATCCGACCAGACCGTACGGAACCGCCTACGTGAGGTAGGAATTCGTGCCAGACGTCCAGTTCGAGGTGTCATCTTAACACCACAACACCGTCGACTCCGACTGCAGTGGTGCCAGATTCATCGACAATGGCCTCAACTGCGATGGAGACAGGTGTGGTTCAGTGACGAGTCCCGATTTCTGCACCGACGTCATGATGGAAGATGTCGCGTGTATAGGCGTCGTGGTGAACATTATGCGGCAAACTGCGTGCAGGAAGTGGACAGATTCGGCGGGGGTAGTGTCATGGTGTGGGCAGCCATCTCACACACTGGCAGAACTGACCTGGTCCACGTGCAGGGCAACCTGAATGCACAGGGCTACATTGACCAGATCCTCCGGCCACACATCGTTCCAGTTATGGCCAACGCCAACGCAGTGTTCCAATATGACAACGCCAGGCCTCACACAGCACGTCTCACAACGGCTTTCCTACAGAACAACAACATTAATGTCCTTCCTTGGCCATCGATATCACCGGATTTGAACCCAATTGAGCATCTATGGGACGAGTTGGACCGACGCCTCCGACAGCGACAACCACAGCCCCAGACCCTGCCCGAGCTGACAGCAGCCTTGCAGGCCGAGTGGGCCACCATCCCCCGGGACGTCATCCGTACTCTGGTTGCTTCAATGGGCAGGCGGTGCCAGGCAGTTGTCAACACACGCGGAGGCCACACCCGGTATTGACTCCAGATGACCTTGACCTTGGTGGTGTGTCCTATCACTTACTCACAATGGACTAGAGTGAATTGTGAACAATCCTGCAACATTTGGTAATTATCGGACTCACCATTCAATAATTAAATCAATTCTCCAAATGTTACGACAATGTGGTTTTGCGTTTCTTCTTTTGAAGAGTATATATATATATTTTTTTTTTTTTATTATTAAGAAAAATAATTAGGCGGACTTTCCAACAAACACGGGGCTGAATTTAGCTCAGTCGGTTGAGTGCTCTGGTGATGTGGTTGCGTCACGGGATCGAACCACCTGCGGATCCATTGAACATATTTTTCCCGTTCCAACCAGGTTACCACAACTGGTCAAAGTTGTTGCATCTTGGGTTTTATTAAAAAAAAAAAAAAAAAGTTTTTGTTTAACGACACCACTAGAGCACACTGATTTATATAAGGCCGTGGTATGTGCTTTCCTGTCTGTGGCAAAGTGCACATCAAATATCCCTAGCTGCATTAGGAAAAATGACTACGTGTCAGAATTACCAAAAATGTTTGGCATTCAAACACAAACACACACACCCACACACACACACACACACACATACACACACACACACACAAACAAACACACACACACACACACACACATATATCTTTTTCGTGAAAACTCGTGCAAAGTAATTACATTGCTGTTATGCTATTTGCACCAACTATGAACGTATCGCACACACACGCACGGACATGCACAGACCCGTACATATTAAAGTTTTGTTTAACGACAACACTAGATTATTTTGTTTATTTTGTTTAACGACAACACTAGAGCACATTGATTTATTAAACGTTTGGTAATTTTGACATAGTCTTAGACAGGAAACCTGCTACATTTTTTCATTAGTACCAAGGGATCTTTTATATGCACCATCCCACAGACACGACAGCACATACCACGGCCTTTGACATACCAGTCGTGGTGCACTGGCTGGAAAGAGATATGACCCAATGGGCCTACCGACGGGGATTGATCCCAAATCGACCGCGCATCAAGCGAGCGCTTTACCACTGGGCTACGACCCACCCCCGCACAAATTAGAACATGCACGAATTTTTTGTGTCAGTTTTTTTCAGATACTTCAAGAAGATGGATACCATCATGACGAACAACAGGAGAGAGAGAGAGAGAGAGAGAGAGAGAGAGAGAGAGAGAGAGAGAGAATGAGAGAGAGAGAGAGAGAGAGAGAGAGAGAGAGAGAGAGAGATAATGTGAGAGAGAGAGGAGAGAGAGAGAGAGAGAATGAGAGAGGGAGAGAGAGCGAACGAGAGAGAGAGAAGAGAGAGAAAGAGAGGGAGAGAGAGAGAGAGAGAGAATGAGGCGAGAGATCGAGAGAGAGAGAGAGAGAGAGACGAGAGATCTCTCGAGAGAGAGAGAGAGAGAGGAGAGAGTCAGAGAGAGAATGAGAGAGAGAGAGGAGAGAGAGGAATGAGAGAGAGGAATGAGAGAGAGAGAGAGAAGAGAGAGAGAGAATGAGAGAGAGAGAGAGAGGATGAGAGAGAGAGAGAGAGAGAGAGAGAGAGAGAGAGAGAGAGAGAGAGAGAGAGAGAGAGAGAGAGAGAGAGAGAGAGAGAGAGAGAGAGAGAGAGAGAGAGAGAGAGAGAGAGAGAGAAGAGAGAGAGAGAGAGAGAGACAGACAGACAGACAGACAGACAGACAGACAGAGAGGTAATGCTGACTCGTAGTCATCACACAGAGGAAACCCGGTACATTTTTCCATTAGCAACAAGGGATCTTTTACATGCACTTTTTCACTGACAGGAAAGCACATACCACGGCCCTTGACCAGTTGTGGTGCACTGGATGCAAGGAGAGAAAAAACCTAATCAGTTGAATGGATCCGCCGAGGTGGTTCGATCCTGCGACGCATGCACTTAACCGACTGAGCTATATTCTGGCACCTAAAGGAAAGAACTATGTATATAACGACGCACGCATTCAACACATTAGTATTTTATTTACAGTTATATGTCGTCTGATATATGTATGGTTAAAGACCACAGACATAAAGCGAGAGGAAACCCGTGGTCACCACTCCATGGGCTACTCTTGGCGATTAGCACAGACAGGACAGTACATACCACGGATCACTTGCAGGAACCTCCCCCCACCCCCAAAAATAAAAAATAAAATAATAATAAAAATAAATAAATAAATAGACCATTTGGCACACCGACAGGGATCGATCCGAGATCGGTCGCGCATCTGGCTACGTACAAATTCTAAGAGATAAGATAAACCTTATTGCAAATAAACATTCCACATATGGAACTGGATGCAAAACATATATGCAGCAGATATTGACAACATATATTAATATTGTACAAGCATGGCACAGACAGACAAACAGGATACTAAACTTATAGTAATAGTATATTAAGTATTGGTTAATACATGTATTTAATCATAACCAGGTTTACACATTGCACCAGCACAAGCAGGATTTTGGTTGTGATGGAATGACTAGGAGATACTTTAAAAAACAGATTTTCCAAGTGATGAGTGTCGTACATTTCCTGTTTTTGTTCTTGTGGAGATTTGCAAAATCGATTACCAAAAATAATAAAGACACTTTTTTATGTGAAGATGACACAAACTCTATAGTAAATATCTGAGATTGCGTTTCACAGCTTTTAGTGTCCTCTGACCTCATTATTAGCCACTAGTCTCCACTAACCTCATTATTATCATTTAGTCTCCTCTGACGTCAGTATTATCCTTTAGTCTCCTCTGACGTCAGTAGGGACATTCTTGAGTTTGCTGCAATTTTTAAGATGTTATCGACTAACAGAGACTTTTTGACGACTGTAATTACATATCAAGTATATTTTTCTGCATAAAATATTAGTGGCTGCATATTAAACGTGTTTCTGATCGATCTAGCATTTGTACTGGGTTAAATGTCAGTTTATTTCCTAAAAAAGATTTTTTCGTACGTACGAAATTATTTGAAGACAAAATCCAGTTTGGGCTTCTTACAAATATTAAGTCGAGAAACACATTGAATATACAGACATTGATATTCTAAACAAGAAAATATATTTAATATGTAAGTTTAATCGTAGAAATATTTTTATAGTCGGAAACATCTTACAATCCAGCAAACTCGGGAATGTCCCTTTAAGAGAAACATCTTACAATGCAGCAAACTCGGGAATGTCCCTTTAAGAGAAACATCTTACAATCCAGCAAACTCGGGAATGTCCCTTTAAGAGAAACATCTTACAATGCAGCAAACTCGGGAATGTCCCTTTAAGAGAAACATCTTACAATGCAGCAAACTCGGGAATGTCCCTTTAAGAGAAACATCTTACAATGCAGCAAACTCGGGAATGTCCCTTTAAGAGAAACATCTTACAATGCAGCAAACTCGGGAATGTCCCTTTAAGAGAAACATCTTACAATGCAGCAAACTCGGGAATGTCCCTTTAAGAGAAACATCTTACAATCCAGCAAACTCGGGAATGTCCTTTAAGAGAAACATTTCCTTCTTGTTTTGTTTTGAGGTTTTTATGGTGGGTTGGATAATTGGTGGTTTTATTGGTGTTTTTGTTGTTGTTCATGTTTGTTTTGTTTTTTCGTAATCAAATCCTGTTTCTACAGACTCAATATATTGATGTCCTGTGGTTGCCTCTAAATGTCATTTCGTAACTAAGTCATCGCAGAGAAATATAATAGCACTGACTCCATGCAACGCAGAAACACATCTTGGTTGATGTCAAAATAATGGGACAAACAGATCAAAGGACAGACAGGCGACCGATAGAATTAGTTTTATTTTCTTGGAGAAAAAAAAAGAGAGAGAGAAGAAAATCGTCCTTTTTATACTTGTCGTTCGCTTTTTAAATGCAAATGAACGAAGCACTGGTTTTACCACGCTAAAGAGATCATTACGATTTGAAGAGACACATAAAGCATTTAATTGCGTAGTTAAAATTACGGATTGACGCTAAAGGTATTGTTTATCGAGGGCGTAAATTACGGATTGACGCTAAAGGTTTTGTTTATCGAGGGCGCTAGAGAATATTGATCAATTTATCGTCGGATATTGGATGTCAAACATTTGGTCATTCTCATTTATAGTCTTAACGGAAACTTGCTACATTTTTCCATAAGTGGCAAGGGTCTTTTATATACAATTTGCCACACAGACAGGACAACACATACCACGGCCTTTGAGTCATGGGACCCTGTTTTTGTTCGCCTAGCTTTGATCCTACGACCCAACCATTTTAGGCGTTTTCTTAAAATAATTTAAGTAATATTTCTGTAAAATTCATAGTTCCTTGCTTGTTATACTATTCTGTGCACATCCGAGAAAATAATTTCAGCAATATTTCTGTAAAATTCGTAGTCCCTTGCTTGAAATAATATTCTGTACATATCCGACAACAATTTATAAAATCTATAAAATTCGTAGTTCCTTACTTGGAATAATATTCTGTACACATCCGACAAAATAATTTAAGCAATATTTCTGTAACATTTGTAGTTTCTTGTTTGAATTAATATTTTGTACACATCCGATGTATCCGTATGTGCTCTCAGACTTGTTACTGTTTTCGGAAGCTGATGAAAGGTTTTTGGCGTCTCTGTTGGTGCGTTGAGATCGATCCCCGTCGGTGGGTCTATTGGGCTATTTCTCGTTCTAGTCAGTGCACTACGACTTGTGTATCAAAGGCCGTGGTATGTGGTACCCTGTCTGTGGCATGGGGCATATAAAAGACTCCTTGCTACTAATGGAAAAATGTAGCGGGTTTCCACTCAAAGACTATATGTCAAAATTACCAAATGTTTGACATCCAATACCCAATGACTAATAAATCAATGTGCTCTAGTGGTGTCGTTAAACAAAACAAACTTTAACTTTTTTAATTATTGGTGCGTGATATAAAAATGGCAGTTCTCTTACAAACGAAATTAAAAGCAATAACGTTGGTTCAATCAATCAATATCAATCAAGCTTTATTTCTCTATATATGAATAATACAAAGAACATGGGTACATTTTAAAACATAAGTATGGAAATGTAAATAAGAATATTTATACATTTAAAATGAATTTAAAAAGACATTCCCGAGTTTGCTGCATTGTAACATGTTTCGACTAATAAAATATTTCTACAATTAAACGTACATATTAAATTTATTTTCCTGTTTAGAAAATCAATGTCTGTATATTCCATGTGTTTCTGAACGTCTTAATATTTGTAACAAGCTCAAACTGGATTTTGTTTTCAAATAATTTCATACGTACGAAAAAATTTATATTTTTGGAAATAAAATGAAATTTAACCTAGTACAAATATTAGAACGATCCGAAACACGTTTAATATACAGCCACTAATATTTTATGCAGAAAAATATATTTGATATGTAATTACAATCGTTAAAAAATCTATGTTAGTTGATAACATGTTTAAAAATGCAGCAAACTCAGGAATGTCCCTTTAAGTGAATAAAGACATGTTTTCGATCTAGACAAACTTAAGGTTATACATATTTTAGATGGTTTAATAAACTGCTTGTCTATATATGAGAACATTTGTGATATGACTGTGAGCTGGGCAGTCTAAACGTCCGTTAGGCCGATAAAATCTTGACAGTGTATTTCTATTAAGATTAGGAAGCGGGAGGTAGCCTCATGATAAAGCGCTCGATGCGCGGTCGGTGTAGGATCGATCCCCGTCGGTGGGCCTATTTGGGTTATTTCTTGTACAAGCCAGTGCACCACGACTGGTATATCAAAGGCCGTTTTATGTGCTATCCTGTCTGTGGGATGGCGCATGTAAAATATCTGTTGCTACTAATGTAAAAATGTAGCGGGTTTCCTCTCTATGACTGTGTAATTGACATACAATAGCCGATGATTAAAAAAATCATTGTTGTCGTTAAAAAAAAAAAAAAAAAAAAAAAAAAAAAACAACAACAACATTCTATTAAGATTATCTCTCCTCTATAAACAAATAACCTGACAGTAAAGTTATTAATCATCGGTTATTAGATTTCAAACATTTCGTAATTTTGACATAGTTTTAGAGAGTTTTATTAATGTTTCCTTGCCCAACTATTGTACACTAACGGCCGGAATACCCCAAGGCTTCGTACTCGGCCCATTTCTCTTTTTAGTATACGTCAATGATATTGCTGATGAACTTAACTGTGTAACCAGATTATTCGCAGATGACACTTGTTTAACAGCATCATCAGATGACATAAAGAATACAGAATCTAATCGTAATGGAAATGTAAACAAAAATTCCACAAATGGTCAAAGCAATGGCTGGTCATTTTCAGCTCTAATAAAACTATTGTTGTATTATTTTCGAAATCTAAAAACTTACCCCCCCCCCCCCCCCCCCCTCCCCCGTCCTCGAGTAATCAATTTGTATTTTTGTATCATCCATATTAAAATAGCACATATGTATTTAGGTTTAACTTTCAAAAATGATGGAAAATTAACAAATCACATTCAAAATATATGTAAATTCAGTTATGACTTCTGGTCATATATATGCAAATATACACAACTTTTATTCGTCGAATATGTGAATATGCATCTGAAGTTTGCGATCAATGTTCAGTAATAAATTCTAAAAAGCTAAAAAAAAAAAAAAAAAAAAGTTCAACTTGAAGCAGTAAGGATATTAACCGGTCTACCATTGTTTGTATCTAGAAATGCATTATATTTAGAAACAGGTTTGGCTACGCTTTCTGAATGCCAAATATCCCAAATATTATATACTTTGTTTAAAATAATGTAGGGTATGGCTCCTGACTTCATATTATGCAGACTGCCACCTAGGGTTGAACAACGTGTCCATTATAGTCTGAGGAACCAAGCCGATATATCTATTCCTTTTACTACAATCAAGTTTGTTACAAATGGCATTTATATATTTAACAATTCATCTTTGGAATAGTCTGAAAGTGAAATTGTGAACGAATTTTATATTTTAGAAAAGCAGTAGCACCGGATGTTTACAAAGTTCACCGGATGTTTACAAAGTGCACCGGATGTTTACAAATTTCACCGGTTATTTACAAAGTTCACCGAATGTTTACAAAGTACCCTCATTACAGCCATGCGGAAAGTAAAATGAAGATATTCTACATAATAGATTAACACATGCCTATAATACTTTAAAAGTCTGCTTTGTCTAACGACACCACTGGAGCACATCGATTAATTAACCATCGGATGTTGGATGTCAAACATTTGGTAATTCTGACTCGTAGTCGTCAGAGGAAACCCGCTACATTTTTCTTTTTCTAATGCAGCAAGGGATCTTTTATATGCACTTTCTCATAGACATGAAAAAAAAAACCAAGGCCTTTGTCCAGTTGTGGCGCACTGGTTGGAACGATAAAAAAACCCAATCAGCTCAATGGACCCTCCGAGGTGATTCGATCCAGCGACGCAAACACCTCAAACGAGCACTCACACCGACTGAACTAAATCCCGCCCCGTAGTACTTTAAATGCAGACTTATATATCGTCGTGGACTCGGGGAGGGAGTTAGCTCAGTGGGTTGAGTGCTCGCTTGAGGTGCTTGTGTTGCAGGATCGAATCACCTCGATGGATCCATCTGATTTAAAAAAAAAAAAAAATCGTTCCAAACAGTGCACCACAACTGACCAAAGGTCGTGGTATGTGCTATCCTATCTGTGGGGAAGTGCATATAAAAGATCCCTTGCTGCATTTGGAAACATTTAGCAGGTTTCATCTGATGACTAAGTGTCAGAATTACTAAATGTCTGACATCCAATAGCCGATGATTAATTAATGAATGTGCTCGTGCTCTGGTTGTGTCGTTAAACAAACACTTTTTTCGTGGACTTGCTATGGATCCATCATTTTGATTGTCAAGGTTACTTTTTAATGCTGATAAACATGAGAACAAATATAATCAAACCAAAAGCAAACACTATTTCAATAACCCAACTATTGTCTGTTGATGTTCCTTTAAATAAACAATAAATACCGGAGAACGCGCGTTTGACGTAACATTATATGCTAAACATTTTATCCGCCTTCTGCTAAGTAAATAATAAACCTTTTGTGTATTATTAAAAATCAATGCATTAAATGTCTTCTTGTTTTGTTGTACTTTGGATAACGCTATGATCCCTGGCTGTGCTGCTTCTCATCGTGGTGCAGGGGCGGCAACATTCTCATGGGTTTCCTTGAGAGTGGCGAATACTGCACATATTCCTCATCGTGGTGCAGGGATGGCAACATTCTCATGGGTTTTCCTTGAGAGGCTAATACAGCAGATCTTCCTCATCGTGGTGCAGGGGTGGCAACATTCTCATGGGTTTTCCTTGAGAGGCGAATACAGCACATATTCCTCATCGTGGTGCAGGGGTGGCAACATTCTCATGGGTTTTCCTTGAGAGGCTAATACAGCAGATGTTCCTCGCCGTGGTGCAGGGGTGGCAACATTCTCATGGGTTTTCCTTGAGAGGCTAATACAGCAGATCTTCCTCGCCGTGGTGCAGGGGTGGCAACATTCTCATGGGTTTTCCTTGAGAGGCGAATACAGCAGATCTTCCTCATCGTGGTGCAGGGGTGGCAACGTTCTCATGGGTTTTCCTTGAGAGGCTAATACAGCAGATCTTCCTCATCGTGGTGCAGGGGTGGCAACATTCTCATGGGTTTTCCTTGAAAGGCTAATACAGCAGATCTTCCTCGCCGTGGTGCAGGGGTGGCAACATTCTCATGGGTTTTCCTTGAGAGGCGAATACAGCAGATCTTCCTCATCGTGGTGCAGGGGTGGCAACGTTCTCATGGGTTTTCCTTGAGAGGCTAATACAGCAGATCTTCCTCATCGTGGTGCAGGAGTGGCAACATTCTCATGGGTTTTCCTTGAGAGGCTAATACAGCACATATTCCTCGCCGTGGTGCAGGGGTGGCAACATTCTCACGGGTTTTCCTTGAGAGGCGAATACAGCAGATCTTCCTCATCGTGGTGCAGGGGTGGCAACATTCTTACGGGTTTTCCTTGAGAATGGCGAATACAGCACATATTCCTCATCGTGGTGCAGGGGTGGCAACATTCTCATGGGTTTTCCTTGAGAGGCGAATACAGCACATATTCGGTTTCTCTTGAAGGGAGTTCTATAAGCTACTGTTATGTTTCCAAATATGTTTTTCCTTTGGTGTTGATAACTTGTTTAAAAACATATCCAACTTTCGCTGGTTAGATACGTTTTAAATAACTCGTTGTAAGATAAACAGTATCTAATGGCCGCTCATGTAGACAAGACAAGACAAGACAAGACAAGACAAGACAAGACAATTTGTATTCAGTATAAAGGTCATAGGCCCATAATACAGGCAGAAACTGTTATACATGTTTGCGCATGTGTAGTGTTTGCACAGTATGCTATAGGTATATATTTAAATATTTAAGTATTTCTAAGTTTTTGCACATTGTAAAGATAAAGACATACATTAAATAATACATCCAAATTTTCTGATGTCATAATATCTATAAAGGTTTGCAATGAATTATTTTTTATAAATTTAGAAATATGGTGATGTCTTAGTACATTGTAACGCCTACATACAAGCAAAATACGGAATTCATCTTAAATATATCTTAACCCATGATCAAGACAATATGGACAGAGTCTTTCAGTGTAGGCTATGTTGTTATGTCTTCCTTGGTCAACAGCAAGTCTAAAGTTACTACATCTAAACCTTGTATGTATTACTTTACGATAAACAGGAATTTCATAAGTGAGATAACGTTCTACATTTAACAATGATTTTTAATGCTTATTATAACCGGCCTCGGTGGCATCGTGGTAGGCCATCGGTCTACAGGCTGGTAGGTACTGGGTTCGGATCCCAGTCATGGCATGGGATTTTTAATCCAAATACCGACTCCAAACCCTGAGTGAGTGCTTCGCAAGGCTCAGTGGGTAGGTGTAAACCACTTGCACCGACCAGTGATCCATAACTGGTTCAACAAAGGCCATGGTTTGTGCTTTCCTGCCTTTGGGAAGCGCAAATAAAAGATCCCTTGCTGCTAATCGGAAGAGTAGCCCATGTAGTGGCAACAGCGGGTTTCCTCTCAAACATATGTGTGGTCCTTAACCATATGTCTGACGCCATATAACCGTAAATAAAATGTGTTGAGTGCGTCGTTAAATAAAACATTTCTTTCTTTAATGCTTATTATAAAAAGTATCAGATACATTTGTAACAGAACTACACCAACTTTACTGAAGATTATCAAACAATCGTTGTCTAAATTTGACTGTAAACAATTTTACATCTCCAACATCCTGAGCTATCCAAACATAGCCAAATCCTGATCTAAAAAGAATATTTTAATATAAGACACCCATGTGGTGCGTCCTGATTCATTCAGTGCGTGTAGCATTGTATAACATTGACGGGGGAGCCTGTTTACATTCAGTTGTAATAGCCTACACCAATACGTAATAGCTCTAGTAGTGTAAATAAGCTGTAAAGGAGCTCTGCCACATTCACCTAAAGCCATAATATTACTGGTGTTTTTTCCCTAATTCTAGTATGCTTTATATATCATAGTATTAATCAATGTAATAATAATAAAAATAATAATGATAATAATAATAAAATATTCAGTGTAATAAAAGTATGTGATATTTTTCATATCACATATCGGCATTACGTTTATTAACATTTAAGCAAACATACCAAGGTGAGACTCCATAATTGACGTACATGCATTTAGTTATCAAACAAAAACCCCACATTTCAATAGCAACTGTACACTGAAAGAGACCCAGCGTCCAGAAAACAAAAGCGATAAGCACTAGTTTCAATTCCTCCTGTTTTTATGTTAAGTTTTCTCCTGACGATGTCAACATTTAGTTGACGAAACGTTGAGATTTTAAACTTGTGGTTTAAACAGAGACTACTTTTATTACATTTTTATAAAAGGATATCCAAAACGAGGTGCATTTCGGTATCACCAATATCATTTATTAGGAATTAATATATATATATATATATATATATATATATATATATATATATATATATATATATATACTCCTCCAAAAAAGTTAAAGATCATATATTAAATATCTAATATTTTCTTATATAAAGATGAAAAGTGTTATTTTTAGTTTCACGAGTGAAAATGAGATACCGTACTTTGTGCGTAGATTGTTTTACACGATTATGCACAATTTGCACGTGCGCACCTGGGCCTTGAAGTGGCTTGGGTGAAATCAGAGTGAAAACGCACTGTTTTGAAATCGCAAATTGAAAGCTGTGATGAAATTGAATGTCGTTAGTTTGAGACTACACATCGTTTAATGTTAAAGTTCAGTTACAATGCCACCACGACGCCATTTGACAATTGAAGAGCGAGGCAGAGCAATCGGATTGCTTGAAAGTGGTCAAAGTCAAAGACAGGTGGCTAGAACACTTGCAGTATCACAAAGTGTTATTTCCAGATTGCAAACACGTTACAACAATACTGGACAATTGCGTGATAGACCCAGGAGTGGAAGACCGCGAGCTACAACACAGCGTCAAGACAGATTTATGGTGACATTGGCTCGTCGAAATCGTTTTGATGATGCTGCAAACCTGAATAAAGAATTCCACCAGGTCACTGGAGTCCGCATCACCCCACAAACATTTAGAAACAGACTCCATGCAGCCAATTTCCGTAGGCCAATACTGCTCCCACGTCACCGTCAAGCTCGATTGTTGTGGGCGCGAAACCACGTCAGATGGCAACGTCGTCATTGGCGTCCTGTTCTGTTTACAGATGAGTCAAGATTTTACTTGGACTTTAACGATGGCCGTAGGCGTGTCTGGCGTCAACCTGGAGAGCGATATGCTGACTGTAACATATTGCAACACGATCGGTTTGGTGGGGGGTCAAGTATGGTATGGGGTGGAATATCTTTGGATGGTCGTACAGGCTTATACGCCATCAGGAATGGAGCTCTTACCGCAATTCGGTACAGAGATGAGATCCTTCATCCATTTGTGAGACCGTTTGTAGGTGCCATTGGTCCTGAGTTTGTGCTAATGGACAATAACACACGGTCACATAGAGCACGAATTGTCAGGGATTACCTTGAAGAAGAGACAATTGAAAGAATGGATTGGCCAGCTGTTTCTCCCGACCTTAACCCTATCGAACACATCTGGAATCAACTTCAGACACGCATTTCAAGACTTGATAACCCACCAAGAACCATAGATGACCTTGCAAATGCTCTGATTAGAGAATGGCAGAACATTCCACTGCAGGACATTAGGCACTTGATACAGAGCATGCAGCGATGTTGCAGAGCAGTGATTAATGCTCGTGGTGGTCATACCCGCTACTAAACAGCAATTAGTGAATTGACTTTCACACATAATGAAAATATCAGTTCCGCTGATCATTGAAAACCAGTATGAATTTTGTACGTGTTTTCGTTTTTATCAGAATTGTTTGTTTAATCACATTTTATACAGATAACCACATGCACAAACAATTAATGAATAAACAACGATAGTTGAAACCAAATTTAAGCATTTTAATCTTTTCTGGTTCTGATGTTATGTTCAAAGTAAATACGATCCTTAACATATATATAAGAATAATATGTGTCTATATATATATATATATATATATATATATATATATAGTAATATATTTGTTATCACTATTGGACATAAAGTGCTCAACACAATGTTAGTGGAGCAGGTACACTAAATTTTTAGTATTCACTAATAACTCATTACTCGGAGTTTCAGGCTCCTCGCCTTCATCAGGGGGTACATTCAAGGAGAGGTTTAACAACCACACTAAATCTTTCAAATATGAACGCTATGAAAAAGAGACAGAACTGTCAAAATACATCTGGGAACTCAAACGAAAAAAACCCGCCTATCACATCAATTGGGAAATCGTCAGGAAATCGGACACACGGAAACGCAGCTCGGGACAATGCAACCTGTGCATCGAGGAGAAGCTCTCAATACTATTTGAAAAAGGAGACAAGCTACTCAACAAAAGGACAGAACTCATATCAAAATGCCGCCACAGCAACAAGCCGAGAGTCTCACGACTGACGTGCCATGACGTCAGGAGCGCACCGCCGCGTACACACAGCGTGACGTCACCTTAACTGTCACAATTATAAACACTCATCTGATGAAGGCGAGGAGCCTGAAACTCCGAGTAATGAGTTATTAGTGAATACTAAAAATTTAGTATATATATATATATATATATATATATATATATATATATATATATATATATATATATATATATATATATATATATATATATATATAAGAATATTGTATCGTGTGTATTGTTAGTTAAACTTCGTTTTTCTGTGCCAGACAGGTTTCGTTATGAGTTGAAGAATAACTCAGTCTCAGCTGTCATGATATTTCCTTGACGACATTATGCCGTGACGTTGTTGCTTTGGAGTTATAATTGTCAGTTCTTATTTCTTTGCATTGTTTAAGTGTGTCACCAAGGCGAAAATCACATCCACACGAAATACGATATTTTAAAATATGGCATACCATGTTTATTTTTAATCTTTGAACAAGATAGCCTTTGTTGAAAGGCTTCGTAACGCGACAATTTGATATTTGGTTCATACGAAATTCAGAAACACCGTCCTAACTGAAGCCAACAAACACATAAATCCACAGAGAGAAACACCGCGACTCAATACCGGCCTTGGTGGTGTCGTGATTAAGCCATCGGACTACAGGCTGGTAGGTTCAGGGTTCGTAGCCCGGTACCGGCTTCAACCCAGTGCGAGTTCTTAAGGGCTCAGTGGGTAAGTGTAAGGCCACTACGCCTTCTTTCATTAATCACTAACCAACTAACAACTAACCCACTGTCCTGGACAGACAGCCCAGATAGCTGATGTGTGTGTCCAGGACAGCGTGCTTGAATCTTAATTGGATATAAGCACGAAAATAAGTTGAAATGAATGAAATGAAACGTGACTCGTGGTTAGGTCATCGGTCCACAGGCTGGTAGGTACTGGGTTCGGATCCCAGTCGAGGCATGGGATTTTTAATCCAGATACCGATCCCAAACCCTGAGTGAGTTCTCCGCAAGTCTCAATAGGTAGTTGTAAACCACTTGCACCGACCAGTGATCCATAACTGGTTCAACAAAGGCCATGGTTTGTGCTATCCTGCCTGTGGGAAGCGCAAATAAAAGATCCCTTGCTGCTAATCGGAAAGAGTAGCCCATGAAGTGGCGACAGCGGGTTTCCTCTCAAAATCTGTGTGGGCCTTAACCATATGTCTGACGCCATATAACCGTAAATAAAATGTGTTGAGTGCGTCGTTAAATAAAACATTTCTTTCTTTATAGTCTTGGAGAGGAAGCCTGCTACATATTTCCATTAGTAGCAAGGGATCTTTTATATGCACCATCCCATAGATAGGATAGCACATACCACGACATTTGATATACCAGTTGTGGAGCACGGGGGTCGATCCTTTGCCAGTGGGCTACATCCCGCCCCACTTCGGGAACCAATCCAAATAGTTTGCAAACGGTTTGCGAAAACCCCCAGCTCAATGAAGATGTTTAGTGACAGCGAGCGAAGCTAAGGTTCGCGAACAATTTAGCATAAACCAGCTGGTGTTTCTTTTTCTTTGTCTTTTCCTGTTTCTTCTCGATCTGATTTAACTCAGGCCAGGTGGCTAAACTTGGCCCATATTCGTACATCTTCCACTCTATATCTGTGGTTTTTGTCATATTATCTGTTTAATTGAACATCTGTATGTAGTGCGAATCGGTCTATGAGCCTTGAGATACACTCGCGAAACATTGAGCGCCGTTAAAGCAATTAGCTAGATCACCGTAAAGTACAGAGAAGGAAAACCGATCTAGCTAGGTACATTATTCACGCAGAATGCGGAGGTGCACGTTAACACGGTGTGTTATACGTCTGCCAATAAAATATGCCTTTTTTCTGTTTAATGAGGTGCGATAGGTTGCAGGTTCGTGTCGCCCTGGATGGAATCTGCATTTTTTTGTTCCTGAGTGGTTTTAAATGTAAACATATATTTCTTTTTTATATATATAGAATTCTTCGTTGATTTCCAAGCTAATGGCGGGACGTAGCACAATGGTAAGGTGCTCGCTTGATGTGCGGTCAATCTAGGATCGATCCCCGTCGGTGGACTCACTGGGCTATTTCACGTTCCACCAAGTGCACCACAACTGGTATATCACATGCCGTGGTATGTGCTATCCCGTATGTGGGATGGTGCATATTAAAGATCCCTTGCTACTAATTGAAAAAAATGTAGCAGGTTTTTTTCTCTAATATAAGGACCAAACTGTCAACTGTCACGACAAAGTTGGCCAACTCGACAGTTGCGTTGTAATTTCCCCAACTCCCGACTTACAGCTGGTGAGCTCAGATTAACAACTAATGGGTTATACGACGAGAATCGAGTTGTAAGAGCGCTCAGAATAACAACTAATGGGTTATACGACGAGAATCGAGTTGTAAGAACGCTCAGACTAGCAACTAATGGGTTATACGACGAGAATCGAGCTGTAAGAACGCTCAGACTAGCAACTAATGGGTTATACGACGAGAATCGAGCTGTAGGAACGCTCAGACTAACAACTAATGGGTTATACGACGAGAATCGAGCTGTAGGAACGCTCAGACTAACAACTAATGGGTTATACGACGAGAATCGAGTTGTAGGAACGCTCAGACTAACAACTAATGGGTTATACGACGAGAATCGAGTTGTAGGAGCGCTCAGACTAACAACTAATGGGTTATACGACGAGAATCGAGTTGTAGGAGCGCTCAGACTAGCAACTAATGGGTTATACGACGAGAATCGAGTTGTACGAGCGCTCAGACTAACAACTAATGGGTTATACGACGAGAATCGAGTTGTACGAGCGCTCAGACTAACAACTAATGGGTTATACGACGAGAATCGAGTTGTACGAGCGCTCAGACTAACAACTAATGGGTTATACGACGAGAATCGAGTTGTAAGCGCTCGACTAACAACTAATGTTGACGAGAATCGAGTTGTAGGAGCGCTCAGACTAACAACTAATGGGTTATACGACGAGAATCGAGTTGTAGGAGCGCTCAGACTAACAACTAATGGGTTATACGACGAGAATCGAGTTGTAAGAGCGCTCAGACTAGCAACTAATGGGTTATACGACGAGAATCGAGTTGTAAGAGCGCTCAGACTAGCAACTGGACAGTCGTAGAAGTCGTGATATCAAAACGTTCGCCACTGTCACGGGGATCCTAATAATACCCGTAACTGAATAAAACACGATTATCCAAATATCTCTCCTAACTGTATATCTATTAGATCTCTCTGTATCGGGCAGGCTACTACCCGAGTGGCCCGGCTCTAGGAGTAATCAGAGATAAGATCTGATATAAATATATAATATATATATATATATATATATATATATATATATATATATGTAGCACGTTTAGTTCGCTAAATATATATGTATATGTATATGGTCACATGGACTTTGTAAATTCTGTTCAACATACCATTCCTCTACATCGCGACTCACGTCGGGAACCAGTCGAAACAGTTTGTAAACGATTTTTGAAAAACAGCTGAATTCATGTGTTCAGCGACAGCGAGCGACGCTAACGTTCGCGAACTACTTGGCATAGACCATTGGGGTTTTTTAAAAACAAATTCTACCCATGTCTGATTTTCTTGAACGCATTATATATATATATGTATGTGGTTACACGCGTGTAAGACATACCAAGTCTTGGTAAATTCGGCCCAAAGTATCTAACAAGTGAAATCGAGTTGGATACGTTTATAAGCATAGAGTTGGAAGATAAATGGTATGAAATGGACACAAATGTTGTACTATATTTCTTACACAACCTTAAAAACTAGAGCACAATTTCACAAAACATCGTAGATTCGTAAGCCTAGTTTTAAACTTAAGACTGAACCACAATTTTTATTACTATTATAGTACAACAAATATAGTTAGAAATACACGTATTTCATTTTCTTGTGTCCTTAAACTGTTAAACCATCTTCCGTACTGGTGTAATTTCCTTCGTAAAATAGATATCAAACACTGAAACTGACGTAAACGTATGCCCGGTATAATTGGCCCCTGGTTTCAAATAGATTTAAACGTCTTTTCCAATTCAAACTTATTCATTTAAAACACTCGCCCTGCAGATAACTTGTGCGTTACACAGTAACACATTTCGTAGAACAATCAATTTCGGGCAGTGACGTGGTGAACGGGTCTTCACCACGGAACTACCTGTCAAAAGTCTCAGAAGTGATTCCCAACGCGTCATTTCTTACACGGATATGTAAGAAATTAAACAACTATTTTGATGCTTTTATCGGCTGGAGATTGTTCTATGGCTGTTGAAGGTTTTCCTCTCGGAGTCTTTTTTGTGGGTTTTTTTTTTTTTTTGCTTTGTCTCAGTCGATCACGAGTTAAAATAAATATTATGGTAGACACCAAACAACCTTGGCATCGACTCCTGTCTGTTGGCCCATTAGGCTATTGATCTATCCAGCCAGTGCACCAATACTGGTATGCCAAAGGCCGTGGTATGTGCTTTCCTGTCTGTGGGGTGGAGTATATAGAAGATCCCTTGCTACTAATAGAAAAAAGTGGCAGGTTTCCTCTCTAAGACTATATGTCGGAATTAACAATTGTCCAATAGACGATGACATTTGTCCATTAGTAGCAAGGGATATTTTATATGCTCCATCCCACAGAGAGGATAGCACATACCACGGTCTTTGATATACCAGTCGTGGTGCACTGGCTAGAACGAGAAATAGCCCAATGGACCCACCGACGGGGATCGATCCTAGACCGACCACAAATCAAGTGAGAGATTTACCAATGGCTTACCATCAGTGCCATTTAGATTTCTTCAGTCTAACAATACAAATCAACAGCACAAAAAAGTGAAATAAAGACAACAAAACAGCGAAATAAAACCAAAAAAAAGGGAAATTAATAATGTATACATCACGGCGAACTCCCATCGCGCGCGCCGTAACACGCGCGCCGCGTCGGGTTTGTTATATCGATTTAGGTTGGATATCTCACGGCTGGTCGCGTCGAGAACAGCCAATCAAACGAAAGCAGAATCCCCTTCTTTACCGCCACTTGAAAAGAGTTACACAAATGGTTTTCTCATGCTGTGAACTTCGCGTTTTCTTTTTCTAAATATTTGTGTTTTGGTTTGGTTTTCTTGGACTCATAATTGTTTGTGGTGGTGTTTATGGAACATTTCTCTCCCCCTCTATGACACTGATTTTTTGGACATCTTGAATGAAGCTGTCTAACTACATAGGTAAGTGGTTTTATATACATGTATACATACTAGTATTTTAGTATTATATATATATATATATATATATATATATATATATATATATATATATATATATATATATTGATTGATTGATTGATTGATTGATTGATTGATTGATTATTTATTTATTTATTTATTTATTTATTTATTTATTTATTTATTTATTTATTTATTTATTTATTTAATTTATTTATTTATTTATTTATTTATTTATTTATTTATTTATTTATTGAAGCTGGTTTTGGCTTTTTTGGGAGGTTAATGATTTTTATTATTTATTTTTTTGTTTGAGTGGTTTTGTGTAGTTTGGGGGCAGGGGGTTTTGGGGGTGGGTATTGCATTATTTATTTACTTTACTCAGGGGCGTAGGCACACACACACACACTGAAGCAAATGGTCCGCTTTCAGAACTAAAACATATAGGTTTATGCATATGGAGTTTCTGGTGGTGCAGAAACAATAGAAAAAGGGTCCACTTGGTTCATATTCGACACCCACCCACCCACCCCACCCCCACCCCCAGGTCCAGATCACGCTACGCCCCTGTTACTTATTTTTGTTGCTGCTGTTGTTATTGTTGTTGTTGGTGATGCTGACGTTGCTGCTGCTGTTACTGCTGGTAAGTTTGTGTAGTTGTTTTGTAAGACAGGTAATGTTATTAGTTCTAATAGACTACACTTGACAGCGATATTATATTCCATTGCTTAACGCAGATTGCTTTATATCCGGTGTCCTCGGAACCAAAATGTGATGCATCTGTAACAATGGAAGAATTAAGATTAAACAAATACTCTTTTCATGGGGGTGGGGGTATGTGAGTATGTGTGTTGAAGTTTTTTGGTGGGTTTTTTTGTTGTTGTTAAATGTTAATAACGCACTGAGTCAGGGGTTCAAAAATTTTCAAAAAAATTACTTGCCACAGGGCAAGTGCCAATCAGATATTCACTTGCCCCATATATTTTTCCACTTGCCCATACTTCTTAAGGTAACCAATTGTGTTACTCCTATTTAATTTAATACAGTGCTTAATAGTGTAATAATCTTGAAAGTAATTGGTTTAATTGAACAAATAAAGAATTTTGCCAATAGGTTGCAACACTTACCTAGGAAGTACTAAATGTATATGTCTGCCAGTAGTATCAACTCTCTTCTCTATTTGTTGATTTAAACTTTGTTATTTGTTTGGTATATCCACTTGTTCATCTAAATATAATTATTGTGTCGATGTATGCCTTAATGACCACTTGTCGTGAGATCCCTCTCCACTCGTGAGCCATTCTTTTATGGCTGGCATTGGTTCAAAAATGTTTAGAGATTTTGTGTCATTATTGTGTGTATATTATTTAAAATTGTGTGCCCCAAAACACTTCTCTGGGGTGTTTTCACCCTGTTAATAGCTGAGAAGTCTCTCGCAAACAGTCGTGGCTGGGCTTAAAAGTAAACATGAGCTCTGTTACTTTTCAAATGTTTTTAGATAGTGCAGGCTTGGTAAACAACAGCCGGGGAGGGTGTACATCGATTGCAGCCTTGTATTTTTAACTTATTGAGCATAATATATTTGTTAAAAACTATTAATAAAGCATAAAAATATATATTCATGTATGCTTAGTGGGCATCGCACCATCACGATTATGACGTAGGGCTAATGAAATATAACTTTACCTTACCCGTTCATTTTACACGAACGTAGATTTACATTTGTAAAGTACTGAAAAACAAAAACCAATTAAGTATGTTCTGCCACAAGATTTATTATATCTAAACTAAAATGTCTTGCAACTTTTATAAGAATACAGTTCATAATATTTAGGCTCTATTCAAGTCAACTCGGAAATTATAAACTTGCTTTACGCCCCCGTTCATTTGCAAAGAGCAGATTCCGGAACCACGTTAACGTCTAATTTAATTTGAATATGACAATCCAACCTCATTTACCATGTTTGCAAGGAGTAAACATTATGACTGCACACACAAGGCATGTATACTTTATTTCTATATAAGCTGTAAAGCGTATTGGATGTTATTTCTAAGTTTGAAGATCATCGAACTGATTACTTGTATGAATTCAGTCAAACGTTCAGTGGCGGAAATTACCGATCTTAGTCGATAGTAAAAGGGGAATAACTCTAAAGTTGTTATCGATATTTTCAACACATTGTTTTCCATTTTGGTGTGTCAACACATTGGTAAGAGTTCCGATCGTTCCAGCATTTAGGGTTAGAGTTAGTTCTCCTTATAGAGCTATGTAAATGCTCGCACGAGCAAAACTCTTTTCAAAGGTCTTACCGAGATTTGTAACAAAATTTTAAAAAGGTTTTAGGTGTTACATTAGTCACTTGTCATCGGGCATATGCAGTTAACACAATTCCTTGCCCGGCATGAAAATTCCACTTGGCACGGGCGACGGGCGATGGGATTTTTGAACCCCTGCACTGTCTGTTTGCAGCGGCGAACTCTCTCTCTCTCTCTCTCTCTCTCTCTCTCTCTCTCTCTCTCTCTCTCTCTCTCTCTCTCTCTCTCTCTCTCTCTCTCTCTCTCTCTCTCTCTCTCTCTCCCGTCTCCCACTAGAAATATTCAAGTGCCCTTTCTTAAAAAAAAAAAATTTCATTGAGTTGCCCTTTTGAAGAGTTGATCTATGTGCTGTTCATGCCGTTAGTCCCCACCCCGCTAAATATTTCTCTGCTTAAATAAAGCTTCAGTGATGTCGTTAAACAAAAACAAAGTTTTTTGTTTTATTTTACTTTTTTGTTATTTCACGAATGAAAAAAAAGAGCAAAATTAATTTAGTTTTTTAGTATCCTTTCTATAGGAAGGAAGGAAATGTTTTATTTAACGACGCACTCAATACATTTTATTTACGGTAATATGGCGTCAAACATATGGTTAATGACCACACAGATATAGAGAGATGAAACCCGCTGTCGACACTGCATGGGCTACTCTTTTCAATTAGCAGCAAGTGATATTTTTATATGCACCATCCCACAGACAGGATAGTGCATACCACGGCCTGTGTTACACCATTTGTGGAGCTCTGGCTGGAACGAGAAATAGCCCAATGGGCCCACCGACGGGGATCGACCCCGCCCCCCAATGAAATGA
>NC_054705.1:35992837-36015337 GCF_016097555.1 Gigantopelta aegis | reverse complement strand
TATTGAGGGAGGAAACCCGCTGTCGCCACTTCATGGGCTACACTTTTCGATTAGAAGCAAGGGATCTTTTATATGCACTATGCCATAGACAGGATAGCACATACCATGGCATTTGATGTACCAGTCGTGGTGCACTGGCTGTGACGAGAAATTGCCCAATGGGCCCACTGATCGATCCCAGACGGATCGCGCATCAAGTGATCGCTTTACAACTGAGCTGCAAAATTTTTAAAATGAAACCTAGTATCTCTGAAAACTGTAAATACTAGATAAATAAGGATTTTTTGTTGTCTTTTGGTCAAAATATCGTGGCAACACGGCACGTTTCTATAGAAACGGCCACGTTTATTTATAGTAGCAAAGAAATATGTAAGAAGCTACACGAATAGCCCACATTTTCCGAATGGGAATCAATGAAATTAGGCCAATTGCGGATCGGTTTATGCGGGTAACTATGTCAAGGTACGAAAAGCATGGTACCTTGGCTTGCGACGGGGTTGAGGGTAGACGGGCTTTTCATGTGGTTTGTTGGTTGCCTAAAAGATCCCTTGCTACTAATGGAAAAAAATGTAGCGAGTTTCCTATCTAAGACTATACCAATGGTTCGACATCCACTAGCTGATGATACACAAATTAATGTACTCTAGTTGTGTCGTTAAACAAAACAAACTTTTTCGTGCTTTTTAATTTAATTTTAATTATCTCTCTCTTTTTATCTCTTCTCTCTCTCTCTCTCTCTCTCTCTCTCTCTCTCTCTCTCTCCTCTCTCTCTCTCTCTCTCTCTCTCTCTTTGTATCTCTCATTCTCTCTGTATGTCTCTCTCACTGTATCTCTCTCTCATTATTTTCCAACTGTCGAAACAGACATATATGTCAAACACCAAATTTGAAATAATCATAGTTTAAAATGCTCTTTGGTATCGCTGAACAAATATTTCTTTCCTTTCCCATTATAGATGTTGTTACGTCTTGACGACCATTAAATCTGAGAGCCGTGTTAATTATTCCAATATCGGTTTTCTATGTCATTATTTATCGGTAATTTCACATTATTTTCTTTTTCTTCTTTGAATCTGTTTTCCATCATGAAAATGAGAACTCCAGGGAAATAAAAGCCTTGGAATCAATGTCAGCTAGACTGATTTATTTTTATGCCTAGTAGATTTTTCTGTGGTAATTTCCGCCAATAGGTTAATCCCCTACACTAAATACACAATTATCACGATAACGAAACTCTTAGGTAGCGTTTCACAAATATAAGGAAGTAATTGTGGCTCTGTCTTATTGCAGCTAAAACACAGTTATTCGTTCCCTACTACTCCCCTCTCTCTCTCTCTCCTCTCTCTCTCTCTCTCTCTCTCTCTCTCTCCTCTACCTCTCTTCCTTTTCTCTCTCTCTCTGTGCTCTCTCTCCCTCCTTCTCTCCTCCCGTTTCACCTCGCAACTCTCTCCTCACTCCTTCCCTCCCTCCTCTCTCCTCCCTCCATCTCTCCTCCCTCCTCCCTCCCTTTACCCTTCACCTCTCCTTCTCCTCCCCCTCTCTCTCCGCTCTCAGACTCTCCCCTCTCTCTCTCTTCTCTCTCTCCTCTGCTTTCTCCTCTCTCCCTCTCTCTCTCTCTCTCTCTCTCTCTCTCTCTCTCTCTCTCTCTCTCTCTCTCTCTCTCTCTCTCTCTCTCTCTCTCTCTCTGGTTTTCGCTGGCTGTCTCTCTGTCTCATCATATTTCAATAAACTCATGTAGATCTAGAATTAACAAGAAATGAGATATTGCTTTCACACTAGTTGATTGATGATCACAAGACTATCAGAGGAACTGGATTTATAAAGCATCAGGAAGCGGCCTGTCAGAAACATCTATTTACTGTGAGAGATTGGTCGAGTTGGAGGCGTCTGGAAGTGAATGTGTATTATGTATGTAAGCGCCATTAATTCTTCCGGGCGGAATCCAGCTCAGTCGGTAGAACGCTCGGCTAAAGGCTGCGATACACGGTACGAGTTTCTCGTACGAACATAGCCGATAGCTTAGCAATCGATGAAATTGTAATGTTTGTGTTGTGAGAATATGAGTATTCTCGAGACTATTTGTGTACAAAGACATGACCACTACAGTAGTATGTGAAGTTGTCGTGTTAGCATTAAAAACATTTGTTTTGTTTAACGACACCACTAGAGCACATTGATTAATTAATCATCGGTTATTGGATGTGAAACATATGGTCATTTTGACGCAGTCATAGATATGAAACCCGCTACATTTTGTCCATTAGTAGCAAGGGATCTTTCATATGCCCCATCCCACAGCAAGGGTGGTACATACCACGGCCTTTGATATATCAGTCGTGGTGCACTGGCTGGAACGAGATATAGCCCAATGGACCCACCGACGAGGATCGATCCGAAACCGACCGCACATCAAGCGAGCGCTTTACCACTTGGCTACGCCCCCCCCCCCCCCCCCCCTGTAAGAAAATAGCCGATAGCTTAGCAATCGATGGAATTGTAATGTTTGTCTTGTGAAAATTTGATATTTTCGTAACTGTTTTTCTAGAAAGACATGACCACTCTAGTAGTTTATGAAGTTGTTATATGTTAGCATTAAAGGAAGGAAGTGGTTTATTTAACGATGCACTCAACACATTTTATTTACGGTTATATGGCGTCGGACATATGGTTAAGGACCACACAGATATTGAGGTAGGAAACCCGCTGCCGCCTCGCAATAGGCTACTCTTTATGATTAGTAGCAAGTGATCTTTTATATGCACCATCCCATAGGCAGGATAGCACATACCACGGCCTTTGATGTACCAGTGGTGGTGCACTGGCTGGAGCGAGAAATAGCCCAATGCGCCCACTGACGAGGATCGATCCTAAACCCACTGCGCATTAAGCGGGCGCTTTACCACTGGGCAATGTCTCGCCCCCTTGTTAACATTGAAGTCGTAGATACTAGTTTCAACCCATAAACATGGACACTAAGTTTAGTTAATCTACTAACCTGTAACACACTTGGATAAAGTTACAGGAGAGTGAAACAAGAGTCTGTGACGTTGAAACAGGGAAATATTCTTAAAAATAGACTTGAACTCGAATCCATAACCGTTACTTCTCAGACGTCCGTTCGTTGTAAAAAAAAAAAAAAAAAAGTCAAAAATGTATTTTGTGGTATTAGGAACACCAGGATGACCAGAAACACTTCGGTTGTACGGAGATGGATAGTCTAAACTATAAAATATAAGTAATGTTTTATTTCAGTGACCATAAACGGCTCTAAATAGTGAAAAATGTGTCTTTGTATTTAAAAATTATGTCTGTCGCTTAAAATAGCTTGTATTCATCTGACATGAACTTAACATCACGAAATGTTTGGATGCAATATATATAGAGAGAAGAAAATGCAATTATTTCAAATTAAAAAACTGGCTAAAAATGTAACGATGGAATTGCTGTGATAGAAAAAGCTAAACATTCAAAGATTCATAAAAGCACGCTGTCCTGGACACACACCTCAGCTATCTAGGCTGCCTGTTTGTTGTTAGTGGTTAGTGAGAGACAAGATGATGCAGTGGCTTTAAAACTCGCTCTGGGTGGGAGCCGGTACCGGGCGGCGAACCCAGTACCTACCAGTCCTGTGTCAGATGGCTTAAACATCACACCACTAGGGCCGGTGAGAAAACAGCAGTAATCGTGCTTAGAAAGACAGAATTCACATGTAACTCGGCTGAGGTGTGTGGGTTGTAGGATCGCACCCCCTCGGCGGACCCATGGGATTATTTTTTGTTTTAATACCAGCCAGTGTCCCATGACATGTCAAAGGCTGTGATATGTGCCATACAAGATATACTGTTCGAAAGAAATAAGGGAACACATCTAATTGTAGACCACATTTAATACACAACTAGCGTAGTAATGTCTGTATTTCATACCAAGTTGTAATGTGGCATTGAATGTCTGTAGTGTTGAATGTGCTGCCTATATGTTCCCAGTCAACTTCTGACAATATGAATTGATTTTTGATGCAGTCATTATTTCTTGTTGCTATCTGTGTTATCCTTTATTTCTTTCCATCAGTAGATCGATCTCATGTTGCTAATGGAAATAAATATATATCAGGTTATCTCTGAAGATACGTGACATAATTACCAAATATTTGACATCCGATAGCCGATGAGTAATTGGTCAATGAAATCTAATGGTATCATCAAACAAAATAAAATTTAATTTTTCTTTTATTGTCTGGATTATCGGAATTTAAAGAAGATATATAACATATGTCACAGCTCCGATCTACCATCGGCATCTTTCATTCTTAGCGAGTTTGATATATACGATAATAACTGAGATATGAAAATGCAAATATTGACCTGACAAACGAAAACCTGGGTGCTGATGACATACAGTAAACAGCGGCAATGAAGAAACCTGCTATGAATCGATATAATCGGATATTGTATGCCAAGTGATGATATATTTGTATTATATGTTCTTGTGCTAAAAAACCGGCCTTGGTGGCGTCGTGGTTAGTCCATCGGTCTACAGGCTGGTAGGTACTGGGTTCGGAGCCCAGTCGAGGCATGGGGTTTTTAATAGTTTGTGCTATCCTGCCTGTGGGAAGTGCAAATAAAAGATCCCTTGCTGCCTGTCATAAAAGAGTAGCCCATGTGGCGACAGCGGGTTTCCTCTTACAAACAGTGTCAGAAAGACCATATATTTGACGTCCAATAGCCGATCATAAGATAAAAAAAATCAATGTGCTTTAGTGGCTTCGTTAAATATCATACAAACTTTACTTTTTGTGCTGACTGTTAAATATCACTGAAAAAAAAAAAAAAAAAAAAAAAAATCTTTTCATTTAATTTTTTTAATTTTCTTTTTTCTTTCTTTCTTTCTTTTTCACTTTTCTTTCTTTCCTTCTTTCCTTCCTTCCTTCCTTCCTTCTTCTTTCTTTCTTACTTTCTTTCTTTCTTTCTTTTTTTAAAAATTGAAGATTAATCTATTATTATATGAAAAAACACATCAATCTATAATTTTTCTATACTTTTCTACTTGCCAGACAAAAAAAACACACAAAAAAACAAAAACAAACTAACCTCTTTTTTTTTTTTCTTCTTGAATGTCTACTTCCTACGCGGAAAACATTCTATTTTCTATTAAACAATGAGTATCAAGTGGCCAACATAATAAAATGTTATCAGTTTTAAATAATATATTCTCAAGAGAGACAGAGTTCTCTTCCATAAGAGACCGATATAGACTGTCACACAAGAGAATCGCCATTAATATTAAATAATAACGACTGTGGCTGTATATTAATATAACAGAGTAACTATGAAAACAATCGGTGTTAGGTATTGTTTGTTCGCAAGGTTATTAAGCGCATTCTGAATTAAGGCTCATTCACACTGGCTGATCTGTAAGGTTCGGCTACAAGAGGGGCGTGATGTGCCCAGCGGTAAAGCGCATGTTTGGTGCTCGGTCGGTGCGGGATCGATCCCCGTCGGTGGGCCCAAGGGCTATTTCTCATTCCAGCCAGTACACCACGACTGGTATATCAAAGGTCGTGGTATGTGCTATCCTGATTGTGGGATGATGCATATAATAGATCTCTTGCTACTAATGAGAAAATGTAGCGGGTTTCCTCTCTAAGACTATATGTCAAAAATTATCAAATGTTTGATATCCAATAGCCGATGATTAATAAATCAATGTGCTCTAGCGATGTCGTTAAACAAAACAAACTTGGCCACAAGAATGCGACCAGTGACCACATTTATATGTTTCTATAGCACTTTTATTAATATCAGTAGGCCCGTGGATTTTTCTAAGCACCTTTGCCTAGCAGAGGGCAACATATCCTAAAAAGGATAACCCGTGTGGTCCTGCTCTTTCTCCCAGGATATTTGTTTAAACAAACACACACACACACACACACACACACACACACACACACACACACACAAAACCTGGCCGGAGTACAACCATTTTACACTTTAAAGTTGTCTGCCATGAAATAATCACAGTCAAACAGCAAACTACTTGCGCGGATATTCATATATTTCCGGACGAGAAGATAACTGTGATTTGTGGCCATGCAATGCGTGTGATGCGGCGAGATGCTAGTACTGCTTCCAAAGAGAGCAATCACACTGGATACGTACGGTTGTGTCGTGGTTATAGAAAGAAAGAAAGAAATGTTTTATTTAACGACGCACTCAACACATTATTTTACGGTTATATGGCGTCAGACATATGGTTAAGGACTACACAGATTTTGAGAGGAAACCCGCTGTCGCCACTACATGGGCTACTCTTCCGATTAGCAGCAAGGGATCTTTTATTTGCGCTTCCCACAAGCAGGATAGCACAAACCATGGCCTTTGTTGAACCAGTTATGGATCATTGGTCGGTGCAAATGGTTTACACCTACCCACTGAGCCTTGCGGAGCACTCAGGGTTTACAGTCGGTATCTGGATTAAAAATCCCATGCCTCGACTAGGATCCGAACCCAGTACCTACCAGCCTGTAGACCGATGGCCTAACCACGACGCCACCGAGGCCGGTATGTGTCGTGCTTTAGCATTGGGGCATAAGGCTGGTAGGTACTGGGTTCGCAGCTCCCACCCAGACCGAATTTTAACGACTCAGTGAGTAGGTGTAAGACCACTACACCCTCTTCTCTCTCACTAACCGCTAAGACCTAAACAACTAACCACTGTCCTGGACAGAGAGCCCAGATAGCTAAGGCGTGTGCCTAGGACAGCGTGGTTGGACCTTAATTAGATATAAGCACAAAAATAAGTTGAAATGAATGAGCGAATGCGGCCAGCCACAGTGAAATAACCGGTCGCATGCGTTTATTTATATTATGCCATTTTAAGGCTCATAGAGACTAGATCCAGTGCGTGCGTGCGGTCCGGCTAAACAATCGAAAAGCATGAGAGCTTCTGATTAGATGTGTGCGCCGGCAAACGTATGAGGCCAACCGGAACGCAGTTGTGTATATGCCCAAAACCAGGGCTTCTAGATTATGGTAGCCCCACTCCCATGGCTAGTGATATTCAATGTTGGGCTAGTAAAAAACTACTATTGCCATGCCCGACGGATAGTGAAAAAAAACAACCCTGTCAAATGTTGCAGTTAAGTCTGTTTTGTAAATATGAATATTCTGACCGAACTCCAATCCCCAATGTTAGTGTTTGTAAGCTCCATCTCCCTCTTTAGTTGACGTATATGATGAGCAGTGCCATCAAATCACAGACTCTGGCTGTGTGGATGTTCCTGAATTGCAGTCAAGTCGAGAAAAAGCAGACACCAGAAGTCTATTCCATGTATCTCATGCAGCAGCAGAAGCCTTCCAGGCAGTTGTGATAGTCTGAAATGACACCGACGTCTTAGTGCTCCGTCTCGCTTTCAAAACAGACATAACATTCACCCTCTACCGTATATGAAATGCAGAACAACAGCTAGAGTTAGGTATACTGACATTGACAACACAGCGATGGTACTAGGGAGTTCTGTTTGAAAAGCACTCTTAGGCATGCACACATTCACAGGCTGTGACAGTGTCAGAACATTTGCTGGGCGTGGGAAGATCGATGCTTTGAAGCTCCTTATGGCAAATCCTTTAATCCAGTCTTCATTCCAGCAACTGGGTGTGGAATGAACTTGAAAGCTGGTATTTTCTATAAAATGGAAGCCTCAACATGTTGTTTAGAACGAGCTACTCTCGATATAGTAAAGTCAAAACTTATACTAGCTCTACTACCCTTTACAGTTTAGACTGACCATTCAAAATTCGCGCCAAAATTCCTTCAAATCAAAACTGCGCACCTTTTCTCTTTGGCATATTAACTGCTCCATTCAAAATTCCATAGCACCACCACCCACCCCCGCCTGCTACCGATCCCGGTCGGACTGCTGGTGCTCCCTTGCACCTGCCAGTGCAGGCGGTCCCTCCCCCCCCCCCCCCCCCCCCCCCCCCCCCCCCCCCTTTCTGTCTTGGACGAAAGAGCTTGCTCCGCAAGCACTTGCGCCCACGACAGGCGTGCGCTACAACAGCTTGCTCTGAATGTGCACGTTAAACCCTATGACATGACATGACATGTTGTTTAGGTCTCACTACACAGTTCACTTCCGGATGAGAGTTCATTGATCACGGTCCACTATAGTTTCAAAACGCAAACCGCAGATGCATGAGACGCAACAGTCGGACCGCACGCACGCACCACATTCAATCTACGTGAGCCTTAAAATAACGGGCCGCGTGCATCTTATTATATACTAGAGCCAGACGTAGCCCAGTGGTACAGTGCTCGCTCGATGCGCGGTCAGTGTGGGATCGATCCCCGTCGGTGGGCCCATTGGGCTATATCTCGTCCCAGCCAATGCACCACGACTGGTATATCAAAGGCCGTGGTATGTACTACCCTGTCTGTGGAATGGTGCATATAAAAGATCCCTTGCTGCTAATCGAAAAGAGTAGCCCATGAAGTGGCGACAGCGCGTTTCCTCTCTCAATATCTGTGTGGTCCTTAACCATATGTCTGACGCCATATAACCGTAAATACAATGTGTTGAGTGCGTCGTTAAATAAAACATTTCTTTCTTTTTCTTATCATATACTAAGCCAGTGTTATTTAATTATTTTAACAAAAATAGTCAAGTGCAACTATGATGTTCCGCATTTAGCGTGAATATAATTATGAAACAAAACCATTGATTAAAAACAAAAAGAAAGAAATGTTTTATTTGTCAAAGGCCAACATCATTGTTACTAAAAATAGAAATTACAATATCACCGCTCTGTGAACTTTATTTCTTGTCCGATCTTCATAAATCTTTACATATAGGAATAGGATCATGATATCTTGAACGGGTTCGCGTTTCGTCTCTGTCAAAGACCAAAGCCATCGTTACTAAAAATAGAAATTATGACATCACAACTCTATCAAACTTATTTCTTGTCCGATCTTCATGAAACTTCACATATAGGAATAGAATCATGATATCTTAAACCTGTCCGTATTTCACCTCACTGTGTTAAAGGCCTCGGCCTCGGTGGTGTTGTGGTGAAACCAACGGACATAAGGTTGGTAGGTACTGGGTTCGCAGCCCGGTACCGGCTTCCATGTAGAGCGGGTTTTAACGGTGTAAGACCACTACACAATCTTCTCTCTCACTAACCACTAACCAACTAACAACTAACTCACTGTCCTGGACAAACAGCCCAGATAGTTGATATGTGTGTGCCCAGAACAGCGTGCTTCAACCTTAATTGGATTTAAGCACGAACATAAGTTGAAATGTGTTAAAGGCCAAAATCATTGTTACTAAAAATAGAAATTACGACATCATCACTCTTTCATCTTTCAATTTCTCATCCAATCTTCATGGAACGTGATCGTGATATTGTCACGGCAATTTACGGTATTGTTGCCAAACCACGAACGGATTTGCCGCGTTTGAGATGTCTTGTTTATAGTTCTAACTATCCAGAAGTCCCAAGCGACCTCTGCACATATGGAACGCATTTGTCGCTCTAGTAAGCAATGCATAATAAAAAAAAAAACCGAAACGTTATATTACCGCGGTTATTCTTACGTCGTGAAAAACATTTTCGTAACCCGTGGAATACAGTACATAACATACCTATAATAAAGATGTTTGATAACACATGGTGTACGGTTACGTCATTCACCGAATACAATCACAAGTCAGGGGCGTAGGAAGGGGCTAAAAAGTGGGGAGGGGGCGTATATATAAACCATCGCTGCAGCTGCTACTGAAGCAACGCCAGTGCACGTCTCTTTGATTTCAAAACAGAAGGTCATTTTTTGCAACGGAAGTAGGCTTATACCTGCTTTTTTACTTCTATTTCGGTCGGTGGACCTTTTCTTCGATTTGTTTTTCTTCCGCCCCATGTACACGCACGCATTACGAAGAAAAGACATGCAATTTTATTCGACATTCTCTATCTTCCTAAACGTTTTCATCCGACAACAAATAATATTTATTGACATTTCTTTGTTGGGTTTAATCAAATTCTTCAGTGTTTAATCAAGTTTGGGAAATTATGAATGTCACAGCTGAGAACTTGGCTTATTGGTAAACAGGACCGGACGCGGAAGACCGTAGACCAGATACAGATACTGATGTAGGAACTGTAGTGGTTCCCCAGGGATCTCTCCTCTGACCATGTCTCTTTGTGTCTGTGGGAACGTGCACATAGAAGATCCCTTGCTTTAATTATTCTGAAAACTATTTCCCACGTTCAATATCCCGTTGGTTAATTAAGCAAAGTGTTTTAGTGGTGTCGTTAAACCCATTAAACTGTAGGACATGAAGCTGGTGGGTACAGGGTTCGTACTCCGGTACCGGCTCCTACCTGGAAATAGGTTTAACGGCCCAGTGGGGAAGTTTGTGTCCAGGATACCGCGCTTGAACCGTAACACGAAACAAACAAACACTGGCTAATCTTACGTATAGAAAGATATATATATATATATATTCCTGTGTTATTATCTATTTATTTCTCTCGCACGATCGACCGACCTCGGTGGCGTCGTGGTTAGCCATCGGTCTACAGGCTGGTAGGTACTGGGTTCGGATCCCAGTCGAGGCATGGCATTTTTAATCCAGATACCGACTCCAAACCCTGAGTGAGTGCTCCGCAAGGCTCAATGTGTAGGTGTAAACCACTTGCACCGACCAGTGATCCATAACTGGTTCAACAAAGGCCATGGTTTGCGCTATCCTGCCTGTGGGAAGCGCAAATAAAAGATCCCTTGCTGCCTGTCGTAAAAGAGTAGCCTATGTGGCAACAGCGGGTTTCCTCTCAAAATCTGTGTGGTCCTTAACCATATGTCCGACGCCATATAACCGTTAATAGAATGTGTTAAGTACGTCGTTAAATAAATCATTTCCTTCCTTTCTTCTTCTTTTCTTTGTTTCTTTCTTTTATTTCTTTCTTTCTTCCTAAACACAACAAATAATATTTATTGATGGTTTTCGTCAGAGTTTAATCAAGTTTCGGCAATTATGAATGTCACAGCTGAGAACTTATTGGTAAACAGGACCGGACGCGGACGTCCGTAGACCAGATACAGATACTGATGTAGGAACTGTAGTGGTTCCCCAGGGATCTCTTCTCTGACCATGTCTCTTTGTGTTACACTTCAAACATTCTTCTGATTTACGTCCACTGTTGGCAGGGGTGGGCTGCTTCGCTACATGCAACACCGCTCAGCTGGTTAATGTCTACGTTTAACCTCGAAAGGGATGCAGATAGAAAAGGGACACGCTAAACGGATGAAGCTAAATGGACGATGACACAAAACAAAATACGCCGTAAATCGCTCGAGTGGAATGAAAGCCCAATTGAGAATTTACGGATGAACTTTTTACCTCGCTAGGGAGTATTATAGAAAACCGCCTGAGAGTCGTTGTTGATCGGTGCTGGAGAAGTATAAAGAAAACAAATAAAGTACAATAACAAGTGTAATATCTACTAGTAGATATACTGATAAGGGGGCGGGACGTAGCTCAATGGTACAGCGCTCGCCTGATGCGCGATCGATCTAGGGTCGATTCGAATCGGTGGGCCCATTGGGCTGTTTCTCGTTCCAGCCAGTGCTCCACAACTGGTGTAATAACGACCGTGGTATGTACTATCATGTCTGTGCATATAAAAGATCCCTTGCTGCTAATCAAAAAGAGTAGCCCATAAAGTGGCGACAGCGGGTTTCCTCTCTGAATATCTGTGTTGCCCTCAACCATAAGTCCGATACCATATAACCGTAAATAAAATGTGTTGAGTGCGACTTTAAATAAAATATTTCCTTCCTTCCTTTTATATTTTTTTTGGGCGGGACCCAGGTCAGTGGTAAAGCGCTCGCCTGATACGCGGTCGGTGTGGGATCGATCCCCGTCGGTGGGCCCATTGCGCTATATACAAATGATCACTTGTTACTAACGCAAACATGTAGCGGACGTTTTTTCTCTAAGAATATATATCAGAATTACCCAAATGTTTGACAATAGATAGATATCCATACACCAATACATACATACATACACACATACATACATACATACATACACACACACACATACACACGTACATACACACACACACACACACGCACACACACACACACACACACATACACAAACACATATATACATACATACATACATACATACCTTTTAGTCTTGCAATTTGCGGGCGATTCGGTGCCACAGGTTCGAGTCCCAGCAACGGCATGGGGTAATTTGTGAGGCCAGAATGGATTTAATTATCCTCTGCGCCAGTGCGTTAATATCTATGTGTGTAATAGTCAACCTCGACATACATACAATATATAGATATTCATACATCAATACATACTAGTCAGTGCCAGGTCTGCCCACTGTTTCATGTACGTAAGCGGGATCGACCGCGTAAATTGTAGGCCCCATGCATGTGGTTGAGTTAAAGAACATCATTTCTATGGATGCTTCGATAGCTCAGAGCGCATCGTGGTTAGTCTTGCAATTTGCGGGCGATTCGGTGCCACAGGTTCGAGTCCCAGCAACGGCATGGGGCAATTTGTGAGGCCAGAAAGGATTTAATTATCTCCTGCGCCAGTGCGTTAATATCTATGTATGTAATAGTCAACCTCGACATACATACAATATATAGATATTCATACATCAATACATACATACACACACACATACACAAACACATATATACATACATACATACATACATACCTTTTAGTCTTGCAATTTGCGGGCGATTCGGTGCCACAGGTTCGAGTCCCAGCAACGGCATGGGGTAATTTGTGAGGCCAGAATGGATTTAATTATCCTCTGCGCCAGTGCGTTAATATCTATGTGTGTAATAGTCAACCTCGACATACATACAATATATAGATATTCATACATCAATACATACTAGTCAGTGCCAGGTCTGCCCACTGTTTCATGTACGTAAGCGGGATCGACCGCGTAAATTGTAGGCCCCATGCATGTGGTTGAGTTAAAGAACATCATTTCTATGGATGCTTCGATAGCTCAGAGCGCATCGTGGTTAGTCTTGCAATTTGCGGGCGATTCGGTGCCACAGGTTCGAGTCCCAGCAACGGCATGGGGCAATTTGTGAGGCCAGAAAGGATTTAATTATCTCCTGCGCCAGTGCGTTAATATCTATGTATGTAATAGTCAACCTCGACATACATACAATATATAGATATTCATACATCAATACATACATACACACACACACACACACACACACACACACACACACACATATATATATATATATATATATACATACATACATACCACACTACATACACACATACATCCATACATATACTCACTCACTAACTCACTCACACATACACTAACACACACACGTTCGCGCACATACACAGCATGACATACCATACTGGCAATAACATCAAGATATTTGCACACGACCCTCAAGGCGAGTTAAACGACTAGTTTACGTACCTAGACCGCTGCCCAGCAAACAACTTCTTTTGTTGTTTTTCTATTGCTGTTGCAAACAACCAAAACCCAGTCATTATGTCGACGATCACAGAGGGAGGTTGTATCACACAAACTGGGCTACACGTAAAAACTGTAATTAGATCAACTCCTAGCGTTTTTCCTTCTTTACGCTCTCTTTCTGATGGCAAAAAAAAAAAATACTTGATTCATGTCATGGCTTGAGTTTGATTAGGTATCTGGTCGAAATCGTCATCTTTACTGTAAACATTTATTCTACGCTGTATTTAAAAAAAAAAGACACAGAAAAACAAAAACGAAGGTAGCAAGAAAGAAGGTACGAAGAAAAAAATAATGAAAGAAATAATGAAAGAAGGACATGTGTTATTTAACGACGCACTCAACACATTTTATTTACGGTTATATGGCGTCAGACATATGGTTAAGGACCACAGATATTGAGGGAGGAAACCCGCTGTCGCCACTTCATGGGCTACTCTTTTCGATTAGCAGCGAGGGATCTTTTATATGCACCGTCCCATAGACAGGGTAGCATATATCACGGCTTTTGTTACACCAGTTGTGGAACACTGGCTGGAACGAGAAATGATGAAAGAAATAATAAAATACTGTCCTGGGCACACACACCTCGGTTATCTGGGCCCCGTTCCACGAAAGAATTGTAGCTAAGGTTAATTGTAGTGACTTACGGTGAATTTTACAACTGGCACCGTAAACTTTACAGCCGTTCCACAAAGCAACCTTACGGTGGTCGTAAGTACCCCTTTAATGCTTAAAATATTCTTTACAAAGAAGTACGAATTCCTTAAATAATGAATTGGTTACCGACTTTTCGGAACATCTTGAAAGTATTCATTCATGTATTCGGACATCCATGAAGTAACTTTGTCAGTTTATTTGCGAGTCCGAGTGCGAATAATTTTAACATGCTCATATACCACTAGAGTTTTGAGCATGTCCGTCCCGGGGCCTGTCTCTGGATAGCCAGTGACTTGCTCCGGGACAGAAGTTTATTTGTTAAGCGATAATTGCCGAATGTATAAGACATGAGAGTTATCTCCCGTATTTTCGTGTTTTAGGTCGTATGGCCTAGAATGTTTTTCATCGAACGCCGAATTTTATAAAAGGTATTTGGTATATATTAGATCCATTTTTATACAAAAAGTTAGTATCCTTCTTAGAAAATGACCAAATCATAATTTAACTGCCATTTGACATCTACATTAGTGGCTTGCAACTGCCTCGTACCTATTGTACATTTTCACAATAATTTACAACGATAGTAAGCTATGCTGCGTCGTGGAACGGGCTGGCGATGGTAGAACAAAGTTAAGGAAGCGATAGTAGGTATTTACGGCGATAGTAGTGCTAAGATCGCTTCGTGGAACGGGCTGGCGATGGTAGAACAAAGTTAAGGAAGCAATAGTAGGTATTTACGGCGATAGTAGTGCTAAGATCGCTTCGTGGAACGGGCTGGCGATGGTAGAACAAAGTTAAGGAAGCGATAGTAGGTATTTACGGCGATAGTAGTGCTAAGATCGCTTCGTGGAACGGGCTGGCGATCGTAGAACAAAGTTAAGGGAGCGATAGTAGGTATTTACGGCGATAGTAGTGCTAAGATCGCTTCGTGGAACGGGCTGGCGATCGTAGAACAAAGTTAAGGAAGCGATAGTAGGTATTTACGGCGATAGTAGTGCTAAGATCGCTTCGTGGAACGGGCTGGCGATCGTAGAACAAAGTTAAGGAAGCGATAGTAGGTATTTACGGCGATAGTAGTGCTAAGATCGCTTCGTGGAACGGGCTGGCGATCGTAGAACAAAGTTAAGGAAGCGATAGTAGGTATTTACGGCGATAGTAGTGCTAAGATCGCTTCGTGGAACGGGCTGGCGATGGTAGAACAAAAGTTAAGGAAGCGATAGTAGATATTTACGGCGATAGTAGTGCTAAGATCGCTTCGTGGAACGGGCTGGCGATCGTAGAACAAAAGTTAAGGAAGCGATAGTAGATATTTACGGCGATAGTAGTGCTAAGATCGCTTCGTGGAACGGGCTGGCGATGGTAGAACAAAGTTAAGGAAGCGATAGTAGATATTTACGGCGATAGTAGTGCTAAGATCGCTTCGTGGAACGGGCTGGCGACCGTAGAACAAAGTTAAGGAAGCGATAGTAGATATTTTGGCGATAGTAGTGCTAAGATCGCTTCGTGGAACGGGCTGGTGATCGTAGAACAAAGTTAGGGAAGAGATAGTAGGTATTTACGGCGATAGTAGGGCTAAGATCTCTTCGTGGAACGGGCTGGCGATGGTAGAACAAAGTTAAGGAAGCGATAGTAGGTATTTACGGCGATAGTAGTGCTAAGATCGCTTCGTGGAACGGGCTGGTGATCGTAGAACAAAGTTAAGGAACCGATAGTAGGTATTTACGGCGATAGTAGTGCTAAGATCGCTTCGTGTAACGGGCTGGCGATCGTAGAACAAAGTTAAGGAAGTGATAGTAGGTATTTACGGCGACAGTAGTGCTAAGATCGCTTCGTGGAACGGGCTGGCGATGGTAGAACAAAGTTAAGAAAGCGATAGTAGATATTTACAGCGATAGTAGTGCTAAGATCGCTTCGTGGTAGAACAAAGTTAAGGAAGCGATAGTTCGTATTTACGGCGATAGTAGTGCTAAGATCGCTTCGTGGAACGAGCTGGTGACCGTAGAACAAAGTTAAGGAAGCGATAGTACATATTTTGGCGATAGTAGTGCTAAGATCGCTTCGTGGAACGGGCTGGTGACCGTAGAACAAAGTTAAGGAAGCGATAGTACATATTTTGGCGATAGTAGTGCTAAGATCGCTTCGTGGAACGGGCTGGTGATCGTAGAACAAAGTTAAGGAAGCGATAGTAGGTATTTACAGCGATAGAAGTGCTAAGATCGCTTCGTGGAACGGGCTGGCGATCGTAGAACAAAGTTAAGGAAGCGATAGTAGGTATTTACGGCGATAGTAGTGCTAAGATCGCTTCGTGGAACGGGCTGGTGATCGTAGAACAAAGTTAAGGAAGCGATAGTAGATATTTACGGCGATAGTAGTGCTAAGATCGCTTCGTGGAACGGGCTGGCGATGGTACAACAAAGTTAAGGAAGCGATAGTTCGTATTTACAGCGATAGTAGTGCTAAGATCGCTTAGTGGAACGGGCTGGTGATCGTAGAACAAAGTTAAGGAAGCGATAGTAGATATTTACGGCGATAGTAGTGCTAAGATCGCTTCGTGGAACGGGCTGGCGATGGTACAACAACGTTAAGGAAGCGATAGTTCGTATTTACAGCGATAGTAGTGCTAAGATCGCTTAGTGGAACGGGCTGGTGATCGTAGAACAAAGTTAAGAAAGCGCTAGTAGATATTTACAGCGATAGTAGTGCTAAGATCGCTTCGTGGTAGAACAAAGTTAAGGAAGCGATAGTTCGTATTTTGGCGATAGTAGTGCTAAGATCGCTTCGTGGAACGGGCTGGTGATCGTAGAACAAAGTTAAGGAAGCGATGGTAGGTATTTACGGCGATAGTAGTGCTAAGATCGCTTCGTGGAACGGGCTGGTGATCGTAGAACAAAGTTAAGGAAGCGATAGTGGATATTTACGGCGATAGTAGTGCTAAGATCGCTTCGTGGAACGGGCTGGTGATCGTAGAACAAAGTTAAGGAAGCGATAGTAGGTATTTACGGCGATAGTAGTGCTAAGATCGCTTCGTGGAACGGGCTGGTGATCGTAGAACAAAGTTAAGGAAGCGATAGTAGGTATTTACGGCGATAGAAGTGCTAAGATCGCTTCGTGGAACGGGCTGGCGATAGTTGAACAAAGTTAAGGAAGCGATAGTAGGTATTTACGGCGATAGTAGTGCTAAGATCGCTTCGTGGAACGGGCTGCTGATCGTAGAACAAAGTTAAGGAAGCGATAGTAGATATTTACGGCGATAGTAGTGCTAAGATCGCTTCGTGGAACGAGCTGGCGATGGTAGAACAAAGTTAAGGAAGCGATAGTAGGTATTTACGGCGATAGTAGTTCTAAGATCGCTTCGTGGAACGGGCTGGCGATGGTAGAACAAAGTTAAGGAAGCGATAGTAGGTATTTACGGCGATAGTAGTGCTAAGATCGCTTCGTGGAACGGGCTGGCGATGGTAGAACAAAGTTAAGGAAGCGATAGTAGGTATTTACGGCGATAGTAGTGCTAAGATCGCTTCGTGTAACGGGCTGATGATCGTAGAACAAAGTTAAGGAAGCGATAGTAGGTATTTACAGCGATAGAAGTGCTAAGATCGCTTCGTGGAACGGGCTGGCGATCGTAGAACAAAGTTAAGGAAGCGATAGTAGGTATTTACGGCGATAGTAGTGCTAAGATCGCTTCGTGGAACGGGCTGGTGATCGTAGAACAAAGTTAAGGAAGCGATAGTAGATATTTACGGCGATAGTAGTGCTAAGATCGCTTCGTGGAACGGGCTGGCGATGGTACAACAAAGTTAAGGAAGCGATAGTTCGTATTTACAGCGATAGTAGTGCTAAGATCGCTTAGTGGAACGGGCTGGTGATCGTAGAACAAAGTTAAGGAAGCGATAGTAGATATTTACGGCGATAGTAGTGCTAAGATCGCTTCGTGGAACGGGCTGGCGATGGTACAACAAAGTTAAGGAAGCGATAGTTCGTATTTACAGCGATAGTAGTGCTAAGATCTCTCAGTGGAACGGGCTGGTGATCGTAGAACAAAGTTAAGAAAGCGCTAGTAGATATTTACAGCGATAGTAGTGCTAAGATCGCTTCGTGGTAGAACAAAGTTAAGGAAGCGATAGTTCGTATTTTGGCGATAGTAGTGCTAAGATCGCTTCGTGGAACGGGCTGGTGATCGTAGAACAAAGTTAAGGAAGCGATGGTAGGTATTTACGGCGATAGTAGTGCTAAGATCGCTTCGTGGAACGGGCTGGTGATCGTAGAACAAAGTTAAGGAAGCGATAGTGGATATTTACGGCGATAGTAGTGCTAAGATCGCTTCGTGGAACGGGCTGGTGATCGTAGAACAAAGTTAAGGAAGCGATAGTAGGTATTTACGGCGATAGTAGTGCTAAGATCGCTTCGTGGAACGGGCTGGTGATCGTAGAACAAAGTTAAGGAAGCGATAGTAGGTATTTACGGCGATAGAAGTGCTAAGATCGCTTCGTGGAACGGGCTGGCGATGGTTGAACAAAGTTAAGGAAGCGATAGTAGGTATTTACGGCGATAGTAGTGCTAAGATCGCTTCGTGGAACGGGCTGCTGATCGTAGAACAAAGTTAAGGAAGCGATAGTAGATATTTACGGCGATAGTAGTGCTAAGATCGCTTCGTGGAACGAGCTGGCGATGGTAGAACAAAGTTAAGGAAGCGATAGTAGGTATTTACGGCGATAGTAGTGCTAAGATCGCTTCGTGGAACGGGCTGGCGATGGTAGAACAAAGTTAAGGAAGCGATAGTAGGTATTTACGGCGATAGTAGTGCTGAGATCGCTTCGTGGAACGGGGCCCTGGACAGTGGGTTAGTTGTTAGTTGTTACTGGTTAGTGAGATAGAAGTTGATGTAGTGGTCTTACACCCACGCATGGAGTCGTTAAAACTCGCTCTAGGTGGGAGCCGGTACCGGCAATGTTTAAGATGTTATCGACTAACAGAGACTTTTTGATGACTGTAATTACATATCAAATATATTTTTCTGCATAAAATATTAGTGGCTGTATATTAAACATGTTTCTGATCGTTCTAATATTTGTACTAGGTTAAATTTCATTTTATTTCCTAAAATATGCTTTTTTCGTACGTACGAAATTATTTGAAGTGAAAATCCAGTTTGGGCTTCTTACAAATATTAAGACAACCATACACACATTGAATATACAGACACTGATATTCTAAACAAGAAAATATATTTAATATGTAAGTTTAATCGTCGAAGTATTTTATTAGTCGGAAACATCTTACAATGCAACTAACTCGGGAATGTCCCTTTAAACACGACACCGCCGATAAAGTTAAAGTATTTAAGTGTGGCATAAATTTATAAAGTGTTATGACTTGTTATTGATAGAGTTCACATAAGCTAGAATCGTCAATAGACTTCTGAAGATCCTGGATTTGTTTTGTTGTTTTAATAACCATGGAAAGAAAATAATAGATTGTCCTTTTATCTTTCAATATGCCCATAATTTTGTCAGTTTGTGTTGTTTTATATACATCAACTGGGATGGATAATCAGCAATATAATTCCGTCAGTGATAGCAATAAGCACAATGATCTTCTGATTTATGAGTTTCTGTCAAAAAGAAAGTCAAATAAGTATCTGCGTTGATCCCCGCTGAATATCAATGTGTCCATAAAATCTGATTACGGGGCACATCCTGTTTCGTGCTGTATGCGGATGCTCGCGAATTACGACATCGTTTAATCTACATTCTTGCTTGCAAGGACATGGCTGCAGCAAATAGCTCAAACGTCTTAATGACGTTATCAAAACTTATACAGTTTCCGCCGCTTCACACTTTAACACACTGATACGCAAATATTGGCATGCTTTCGGCCGATAGTTGAACCGTATATTGTTAAGTATTTAGTGCATTTAAGTACACATGTGTGTCCTTTTTCGCGGGGTATATTAAGATGAATTAAAGGACGTATACCACCAAACTGAATTCCATTGACGATAAATAGTAACATATATAGGTTGTTGTTGTTGTTTGGGGTTGTTTTTCTGTGTTTTTGTGGATTTTTTGGGGGGATTTTTTTCTTGGTGGGGGGTGATGAGGGTTGACTGGTTGTACGTATTATTTTCTTATTATTATTATTTTTTTTTTTTGGGGTGGGGGGGGGCGGGTTTGGTAGGGGTTACGCCATATAACCGTAAATAAAATGTGTTGAGTGGGTCGTTAAATAAAACATTTCCTTCATTCAATGACATGACAGTTACTCGATTCATTTTGTTCTGATAAGCTGCTGTTACTTATACTGACAATTATATAAATTAAATCTAGTGTTCGAATTGACTTTGAAAGTCACGAAATTTCTTTTATTTAAGTACATTTATGCTAGTGTCAGACTACCAACTGCCACGACATAGATGACCAACTTTCTGCTCTAGAAACGTTTCTCGTCGTATAACCCATTGGTTGGTAATATGAACGGGAGTTGGGGAGATTACAACGCAACCGTCGTGTTGGCCAACTTCGTCGTGGCAGTTGACAGTCCAACCCTAGCATTAGTACATATTTACAAAACTATATATGGCAAGCTGACATCATTTTAGGGGCCAAAAAAATAATCCTTTGCTAATTTAAAGTTCGTTCTTTTAGACTCTGGATCACGAGTTGTCATTATACAATAGGTTTTGTTTTGTTTAGCGACACCACTAGAGCACATCGATTTATTAATCATCGGCTATCGGATGCCAAACATTTGGTAATTCTGACATATAATCTTAGACATTAAACCCCCTACATTGTTCAATTAGTAGAAAGGGATCTTTTATATACACTTTCCCACAGACAGGACAGCACATACCGCGGCCTTTGATGTAGTGCGCTAGCTGGAACGAGTTTCTAATTGAAAGTAACAGCTAAAGTGGTTCATTCTTTTAGATTTTGGATCACGCGTCGACATTATCCAATAGGTTTTATATTGTTTAACGATACCACTAGAGCACATCGATTAATTAATCATCGGCTATGTGATATCAAACATTTGGTAATTTTTACTAGTAATCTTCAGCGGAAACCAGCTACATTTTTATTAGCATTTTCTCCTCAAACAGAACAGCACCTACAATGGCCTTTGATATGCCAGTCGTGGGGCATTGGATCCGTCAAGCAAGTTCGATTATACGGTTCAAGCACCTCAGACGAGCTCATTGCCAAATTAAAGGGTTTTGTTTTTTAAAGACACCACTAGAGCACATTGATTTATTAATCATCGGCTCTTGGATGTCAAACATTTGATAATTTTTACATATAGTTTTAGAGAGGAAACCCGCTACATTTTTTTCCCCATTAGTAGCAAGACATCTTATATATGCACCATCCCGCAGACAGGATAGCACATACCACGGCTTTTGATATACCAGTCGTGGTGCGCTGGATGGGGAGAGCGATAGCTCAAAGGGTCCACCGACGGGGGTCGATCGCTTTACCACTGGGCTACCACTGCCAACTTAAACCGAGTACTCTGCCGTCCCATGGCCCCGTGCAACTTTTGGCTACGCCAGTTTGTGTGTGGGAGTGGTGGGAGGGCGGGGTGGGGGGGGGGGGGGGGGTTGTGGGTTTTTTGCGGGGTATTGTTGGTTTTTGTATCATAACATTTCATAAATTGTTTCCGTTAAACGTTAGAAAAGGTCTCAGGACAGATTTTTTGGAATCAATATTTGCATGGCACGGTTCATTGTTTCAGTTTTCACCTCATTACATCTCGTGCAACAAAAATCGATCTCGCTTTACATTGTGTAGGCTTCCGTGTATTATCTCCCAGCTACTTTTTTTTTTTTGGCCTGCAGTTCACATCGGATTTAATGCTTCATTGAGAAATAAAGAACTTGACATCTGCAGAATACATATGAGAAATCTGATTTTCGTAAAATTTGATTACTCTAGATTATTGCGAAATGCGATTACGAAGTAAGGTTAAGGGGAGAGAAATTGGGTTGAAATCAATGAAGTAGGACGAAACGCATTTATTCCGCGTTTACTCGCAATTCTCTGGGAGTGGCGAATAATGAACATGCAATTATCTATTCTGAATTTAGCATTGCCAAACACTCGAAGAAACTCCTGCTAACTTGATTTTACTATCAATGAGGGACCGGGACATTGACTAGTGGGTGCAGCACTCGTCTGATGCGCGATCGATATAGGGTAGACCCCCCCCCCCCCCTCCATCCCAACCAGAACTGAAAAAAAATATTTAAAAAATATTTTGTTTAACGACACCACTAGAGAACAGTGATTT